>NC_056732.1:313302865-313345365 GCF_019279795.1 Protopterus annectens
AGTGCATGGCTCGCAGTGACTTGGATTTCTTTAGGTGAAGCATGTCCATCAATTCTGAGTTGGACATGGCTTTGTAAGTCAGGCAGAGATCACCTCTGAGTAAGCGATATGCCAGTGAGTACAGCCAGAGTTTTTTCAGTCGGGCTGCATAGGACATATGTTTGAGTCCAGTAATCCTCTTGGTGAGGTACTTTTGTGGTCTCTCCAGCTGATGGAAGTGTCTTGTGAGGTACATCCCAAATGGGGCATTGTACTCTATGATGGGTCTGATGAGTGACGAGTAGAGGGGCACTATAACCTCTTTATTTCTAGATGTGAACCCTTTAGTAATTAGATGGGCCACATAGAAGGATTTCTTAACTACTTTGGCAATATGATTGTCAAAGGACAGATTACTATCTACCTGGGTACCCAGATCTCTTATTACCTCTTCTGTATTAAGGGGCTGCCACCTATGTGGTAATTCGTGGTTGTTTTGTTTTTCCCAAACGGGATGACTATGCATTTTTTGGAATTTAGCTTGAGGCCATGACTTTGACACCAGGTGTCCGTCTCAGTAAGGCCCTTTTGGAGGATGTCCATGTCAGCTGGAGAGTCAATTATGGCTCTAGTAGGAAACAAGGAATTTTTTTTGTTTTGTTTTTTTGAAAAGATAAGGCCAAAACAGTAAAAAAAAAAAAACACACTTAAAACAGCTTTAAACGACTACAAATGATCAGAAAAGGCTATCACACTTTAGTGTGTAGCCTACAACAGTTAAACAAATTATTTAAACAAAAAACTTTTTAAAAGTGCAGGCAGTCAAATAAGTACAATATGTGAAAAAAAACAAGCTTTTGAATCACAATAAATGCTGGAAAATCAGCGTTTAGGCGGAAAACAGTTAAGTACAGCAAGAAAGTACAGAAAACTGATACTTAATCACTCCAAAGTCTCTCTTCTAAGCTAGAAGGCTTGTATCAGTGTGAGGCTTTCTAGTGCTTTCCATTAGGTTAGTTACACGAAAGATGGGAAACAAGCTCAGATGTGGTCTTTTAAACCAGAACCTTGAAAGAGATGAACAAACTGTCCAAATGCTCAATAAACTACAATTTCTTGTTCAAGAACCACTCCTCTTGTGGTAGACAGGCTACCTAGTGCTTACCACTCCCACTGATAAGCTAGAAGGCTTTCCTCCAACACAGAAAGGCTTGCGGTGCTCAGAAGCTTACCAACAGTCCTGGATACAGCAACTCTGTATATGGACTAGGCTAGTTACAGGAAAGGTGGGAAACAAGCACAAGTGTGGCTTTTAAACCAGAATGTTGAAAGAGATGGAAAAAAATGTCCAGACGTCCAATGGCTACAATTTCTGGGCCAGGAACCACTCCTCTTGTGGAATATAGGCTACCTAATGCTTACCACTCCCACTGATAAGCTAGAAGGCTTTCCAACAACACAGAAAGGCTTGGGCAGCTCAAAAGCTTACTAACAATCCTGGATACAGCAACTCTGTAAGCAGACTAGGCTAATTATAGGACGGGAAACAGGCGCAAGTGCGGCTTTCAAAACATCTGGTTCTCTGAAATACAGATGTATACACACACACACACACACACGCACAAACACACACACACACACATGCACACACAGATATATAAATATGTATATATATATATATATATATATATATATATATATATATATATATATATATATACATATATAGGGTCACTATAGAACATCAAAGTTTCATAACTTCGAATCTTCTAATATCGAACCCTATTCAGTGAAAGCTTTGGTATTTTCAGTGCTGTAGTGGAAAGTTACGGGTTGGGTTCAGGTAAGTGTGCGATTGAGTACAGGTTAGGGTAGTTAGGGTTAGGGTGCGGGTTAGGTATGTGTGCAATTGTGTGGATGTGAGGGTTAGGGCAGGTAAGGTGAGTTAGGGTTAGGATGCGGGTTAGGTATGTATGCGATTGTGTGGACGTGAGGGTTAGGGTGCGGTAGGTGAGTTAGGGTTAGGGTGCAGGTGAGGTGAGTGTGCGATAGTGACGGACCTTAGGGTTAGCATTTGGGTTAAGGTAAGTGGATAGTTAGTGATGTGTGTATAGTTTAGTCTAGGGTTAGGTGTAAGACTTTAGGTGTATGTGTGTGGATTGCTGTTTGTTTAGTGTGCTTGTGTTGTGTATATGTGTTTTGGAACAGCAAATTTTTTCCCTAGGAAAAAATTTGCTGTTCTGTATGTTCGATGTTTTTAGCTTTCACTGAATAGGGTTCGATATTAGAACATTCGTAGTTTTGAAACTTCGATGTTCTAATATAGACCCATACATATATATATATATATATATATATATATATATATATATATGTAAATACATACATACATACATATATATGTGTGTGTGTGTGTGTGTGTGTGTGTGTGTGTGTGTGTGTGCATGTGTATATCTATGTATACAAAAATGTGTGCACACACACACACACACACACACACACACACACACACACACACACACACACACACACATATATAGATAGATATATATATGTATATAGATATATTTATTTATAAAATGGGTAAATGGGTGCCATGTGTTTGATTCATTGTTGCTTTGACCGACAGCTGGAAGTGCAGGATTGTTTGTTCAAATGTTCAGTTTATTAGTTGGACATGTTGATGGGTGTCTGCTTTGCCAAAAAGTATAAGTGGGATGTATAATAGGAGTGTGTCCAGTCACCACTTTTTGAGGAACTGATGGATCTTTTGGTGGGCGAAGAAACCCTCAGCACTTTGCCTGATGACATGCGAATCTGGTTAGTAGACCAAGAGTACAACTCTGCAGAGGAGATGGGGAAAAAATGGGATCTCTTCTTAGCAGAGCACCAATGCATACGAAAGGGATACTCAATGCTGCACATAGACATAAGGGAACCCATGAGGGCAGTCTAAACCACTCCAACAGAGTACAACAGTAACAGGGGAAACTACTACTCCAAGTACACAGTTACGGATTGGATGTTTCAAGTGTAACCAGAGGGGCCACATAGCAGTCAAATGTCCATCAAGGCAAGGTGAGAAACAAAAGGTGAGGGAGCCAGCCAGTGGAAATGACAAACTGTCAAAGGTAAGTTTTTTGGAAACAACAGGGTTGCCAAACTATCACCAAAATGTATACCCTATCCTAGTAGATGTAAACAGGTTACTGCTAAGAGAGTCATAGTTTCTGGTATAACCATTCTGATTAGAGCAGAGCAGTACTTGCCTGGACAGTCCACTCAAGTCAGAGATTTGGGAGTAACCCCATTCCAAATACCTTTGGCTAGGGTTCATATTGACTGGGAGGGTGGAAAAGGAAGCAAGCAGGTAGGTGTGTTTGAGGATATTCCTGCAGATGTCTTGATAGGGAATGATTTATGTGATGCAGTACCTTATGCTCATGCAGTGACACACAGTCAAGCTCGGAAACAGGCATGTAGGTCTGGTAGCCTGGGGAAGATCCAGACAGATCTCATGCCTGAAGCTGGGACTGGTGTGATGGCTGTTTCAGAGAAGCAGCTATTCTGTAGCAGTACATCTGAAGGGGAGCTACAGCTACTGGGAGGTACTGATGTTCCCTTGGACATGGTGACTGCAAGGATGGAGATGAGTGACAGTACCCAGAGTGACAGTGAGGCACAGCTGTTGAAATTTACTAGGCTTCCTGTGGTAGGGGACCTTGTGTCTGAGAATATTCCTGCAGATATCCTGATAGGGAATAACTCTGATGATGCAGTGTCTTGTGTGCATGTAGTGACACGTAGTCAGGCTTGGAAACAGGCATGTAAGTCCAGTAGCCTGGAGGAGACCCAGACAGATCTCATACCTGAAGCTTGGACTGGTGTGATAGTTGTTTCCAAAAATGATCTATCATGTAGCAGTAAGTCTGAAAGTGACCCACAGCTACTGATAGGTACTGATGTTCCCTTGTACGTGGTGAGAGCAAGGAAGGAGGGGAGTGATAGTACTCAGATTGACAGGGCGGTGCAGCTGTCAGAATTTACTAGGCTTCCTGCAGAAGGGAAGCTTGGGAGGGTCACAAAAGTAGAGTTGAGACAGGCTCAACTTACAGACCCTACAATGACCTAACAAAGCTTGAAGGAGGTTGCTAAGGAAGCACCAGAGGCTCAAGGAAGAGGGGAGTCTGTATACAGGATCAAAGGGTTATTGTAGAAAGGATGGACTCCTGGAGATGGGCTACATGCTGAAGTAGCATGGCAGTCAGCCTATTGCCTATTGTCTGCCACTTGTAGCTATACTCCCTAATATTCCTTATGCAGATGATATTAAGGAAAATAAGGAAGGTTTGTTGTATAGAAAATGGACTCCTAAGGGAGGGCTGGAAGGTGAGATAGTACAGCATTTGGGAGAGCCCAGACCTTACTGTCTATCACTTCTAGCTATAGTACCTATTATTCTTTTCACAGGTGATATTGATATTGTGAAGGTGGCAAATATGTTGCTAGAAATTTTCAGCAGGGTAGGTTTTCTAAGAGAGATACTGAATGACCAAAGCACCAACTTCATGTCAGACCTGCCGACTTCTTTGTGAAAGCATTGTGGGGTGACATATGTAAAGAAAATTGCCCTGCCGTCCCCAGACTAATGGTCTTGTGGAGATCTTAAACTCTACATTAAAGACTATGCTACAGGCATTTACAGACCAGTTTAAAGGAGAAAAGATAACCATTAAACCCAGTAAGTGTCAGGTGGGTATGGCAGAGGTCACTTACTTACGACACAGAGTGGGGAGTGGTAAAAGTAGGCCAGAATCTGTCAAAGTGGCAGCTATTCAAGTATGGCCAGTTCCTGTTACTAAAAAGCAAGTGAGAACATTTCTAGGGACATCACAGTACTGTGGAAAATGTGTGCCCAGTTGTCATGCAATGGCTGCACCCTTTACTGACCCAATTAGGAAAAGTAGACCAGATAACATAGTGTGGACCATGGATGGTGAACAGGCATTCCAAAAACTTAAAGACATTTAGGCAGGACCCCCTGTGTTACCCACCCTTGATTACAGTGAAAAGTTTGTTGTGCAAGTGGATGCTTCAGATTGTATGGTAGAGCTGTGCTTAGCCAAGTTTCCTCAGAAGCAGAAAAACACGGTAGTGGGGTTAATAATGCATATGCAAATGGATTGCCCAGGAGAGGAGTGGGTTAATATTCCCAGACAGACCCATTTTTCTCAAGTGTTATTTTTCAAGGGTCACTTGAAAACTGTGCTTGAGTCATAGGGGGAGACATTTAAAGACGTAGACAACTGTATGGGAAACCAGAAATTCATCCCTGGTTTGGCACCTATATCTCTAATGGACATAGGTAACCTGTAAATGGTTCATCTCCCAGGCCCACGCTTACACTCATCAAGGGTATCAGAACTTGCCAGAGATTTGGGATGCATGGTTAGGCTTAAAAAGACCCTTATGGTTGTTAGCCTAGTAAACACCTATGGACCTATGAACCTATGAAGAAATTAGACACTGTCATCTGTGCTAGCATGTCTGGCTGAGGTTTTGTATATAATTTCAGTTTAACCTGTGTATTATATACATGACTAGCTATGATATTGTGAATAAATTCTTACATGCTGATTTATAATCTGTTTGTACAGAATGTTTTAAAGACTTGAACTGTGTCATTTTGCATTTTAATTGTCCATGTTTGTGAAGAAAGATTCTAAAGGCAAACTGTCTCAGATTCTGCTGATCTACAGATGATGTCATCAGAATGTTGACAGAGGTTATGTGTTACTGTCAGAAGCTGAAAGACATTAAGGAACTTTGGAAAACAGCTGTTGGCCGATTTTCAAAATATGAAATGAAAATTAGAGCTGGAACAGTTGTGACAGTTAGGCTAGTCTATAAAAGAGCCTACTGAAGACAGTTAAAGTCAGTTGTCAGATAACAGCCAGTTGTCAGTTGTGTTGTGCAGTGAATACCCAAAAAGGACTCACCAAGCACTGTAAGCCTGCTTTTGATCTGTTGTAATAATTTAGTTTAGATCAGGGACAGTGTTCTTTAGTCAGCTAGGAAATTATAGCTAATCAGTTAGCTCAGTTAGAGTTTTTCTAACTGTTGGATTTCTATCCTCCAGTCTTGATTTTATTTTCCTGGTTATTCAGGTCTATTTGTTTATTGGAAATTACTCTTTTATATTTTTAATACTTGTGCTCATTATTAAATATTGTTATTAACTTTCATTATGGCTGGTCAGTCAGTGTTTTCTTTAGTTATTTGAAAGGGGTCTATATTAGAAGCACAAAAATGCTTCTGAGTGAATACGTAAATAGCAACACATAGTCATCAAATCGCATTTAAGTATAGGGCAAGGAGATAGTTGGCCAACTTCATGGAGTTGCCCTTTCCTTCCCTATAGTGCGATCTTGGAGTTGGTATATTTAGTTAGAGGGGTGTGGGGGGCAGAGACCCCATGTTACCTATTTATGGTGTTAAATTATTTTTTTTAGTGAACGGCAGCGTAAGTATTTTCCCTAGGGGAAAATTCAATTATGTGGCCATTCGCTATTTTCAGGTTTCATGCATTATGTGTCAACTTTTATGTTGTCACACATATGCACTTTCAGCCTTATAATATAGACCCATTTGAAAGTGCTTATACTTGCCTTGATAACTTCCCAAGCCTCTCCGAAAGCCTGGTTGCTTAGGTCATTTGCTATTATTTGCTTTAATATCTATTTTTCATAATTGGACACTCCTTTAAAAGGGCATGAAGACACTCTGATTGGTGGCAGCATTACTATATTATTTTGGGGAAGGGACACAGCTGAAAATCTATGTCAGGCTTTCCCAGAAGTGTTTGATTATGTGAGATTTAATTTATTTAATTGTGAGTGTATTAGAGGTCTTAAACTGGGGCACATTGTTCCAGAGATATGAACACCTGCTTGAAATTTGAGGACATAATTTGATTCTGTCAAAAGGCTTAGGCTCCGCCCATTAAGAGTTACAGTGCAAACTTAATAAGCTCCATTGGAGTGAATGAGATAACCCTTTTATGCAACTGTGAATTTTTACCAATGTATTTTGTATTAACCTTTTATGTAATTGTGAATTTTTATTTGCACATGATTTACCTTTTAAGCAATTGTGATTTTTTTACTTGTTTGTTTTTATTTATCTTTTGGCTTTTCCCAGTATGGGGTCGCCACAGTGGGACTCCAGTCCGCTAATGATTGGCAGTAGATTTTTACAAAACGCCAAGGTGCCAGCTCGACGTTCAACCTTCAACGAAGGCACGCCCATTTACGCACGTCTTTCGAATGCTATTCAACCACGGGGAAGACATGCAGACTCCACACAGAAGGTACTCTCAAGCCCAGCCGAGAATTGAACAGGAAAACCTCTTGCTGTGAGGTAACAACGCTACCGTGACTTTTTCATGATTGTTTTACTTGTACAGTTCTGAATTTATATAACTGCTAAATTTAATTTGTATGGTTTGAAACAATGTAATTTTTGGCATATTTAGAGCTTTTTTCCCTCAGGTCTCCACTGAAAAAAGGCTCTTTTAGCCCAGCTGGAGTACCCTGGTTAACAAATGACAAATAAATAAATAAGCAAATAAATATAGGAATGTCTCAGGTCATTTTCTTAACAAGTGGCCATCTTTACCACACGACACACTTTGGTTTGCAATACGATCTGATATGCTCCAGTACCTCACATGAAGAATGAGGTCAGTCTGCACCATGTCTAGTAACACAGCTTTGTTAGTTTCACATGTATCACTTTAAATTCTGTCCATCATAGTCATTCCTTTAATCATGTATGGATAAAAAGTTATTAATGTTAGTAATAGTTCAATGCTTTAATTTCAGTTCTGCAGATGGGACTGTTTCCCAGTCTGCTTTCCAAAGATCACACTTGTCCTTTATTTTCAACACAATCACATCAGTATTATATATCGCTTTAAAGTTTCTTGAATTATATTTCCTTTTATGGTCTCAAAAGAAAGATAATCTGTATTTTCTTTATATTAATTCCCATTATCAGTAACCATTTAAATGAAGTCAAAGATATTACAGTTGTTCAGTTCCATTTTGCCTAAACAAATAATCATACCTATTTCTCTCCTGAAAGCTATATCAGAAAACCAATTTGCCATTGGAATTGTGGCCCTTATATAATCTGTAGTAAACCCTGTACTGAAGCAAACTGACAATGAAAAAGTCATGTTTTTTAGGACTGTTTGCCCACTCTTAAAAACTACTAGGTCTCTCATCCAACTAGATTTACATTTGGTACTACTCTTAATTCTCTCAAAATGTAACATTAAATCTAATGAAGCTCTGTGAAGGTAATAGTGCTTATCTATTTAATATATATATATATATATATATATATATATATATATATATATATATATATATGTATATATATTTTTTTTCCTATAGAGCAGTATTTATTTCTGAATAAGTTATAAGTGATTGATTACTTTATAGTGCCAATTGAGACTGGCTACAATTTGCGTTTTTTTTTCTTGGTTTTAAGGAGGCTAAACTAGCAATTTTGATGGTCAGGAATTGCCAGTTTTCCTTGTGGATTATTGTTTTGATAAGGGTGGGAGGCATCTTATACCTAAGGCTTAAAAATGTTTGCATGTATATGTATATTGGACTGTGACAAGTTATTGAACTGTTATTAGGCTGAAGTTATTTACATTATTAAAATGTCATAAAATGTGCATGATCTCAAATGCACATAACAATGAAAGTGCTATGTAACTAAAAACACATGGGTTAATTGTAGGGCATTTAAATCAGAACTTGCAAAGATGTTTATTTATTTATTTTATTTTACATTTGTTGACTGGGCTAGTCCATCTGGATACATGTCCATTTTCAGTAGAGGCCCAGGGAGATAAGCTCCATTAAGCTAATAAAATGCAAAAGAATAATAATGATTAACATCAAAGTACATGACAACAATAGACAAGAAAACAATTTAAATGGGTGTCTGATTAATGATACGTTAGCATTATCTCAAGAGAGAAAGAGATAAGAACAAGTAATTATAAGGTAGAAACATATTCACACACTAAAGAGCTTGATATTCATCACGTAGAAGGCTAGCAAGTAATATCATACTCTAAGAGATAACTAAGAAAACCTAGTTAAAAATGATTTTAGGTAGTTTCCAAGTTCTACATACCAAGTGAAAAAAGTAGCAAGTATATACATAGTAGACACATGTGCTTACAGTAGAATGATTGTTATGCGGGTTTATACTCAGAGGTAGTTTCCCAGAAAGACTAGGCTAGAAACAAAATTAAGAAGGCTTGCTGATCCCACTATCTGAGATTTTGGAGAGGTACACAGAGAGAGCAGAAGTATAGAGAGATGAGGACATGGAAAGAACGGAGAGTATTAGTCTGGGTTAGTACATAGGCATAGCCATTGTGTTTTAAGGAGTATTTTTAGTTGCTTTTTAAAAAGTGGTATTGAAGGAAAGAGATGATAGTTCACTGGAAAGCCTGTTCCAGGTTTTCCCCACAGAGTTAGAAAAAAGAGAGTCATCTGCTTTATTGTTGGACTTATGGATGGCTACTAGTAATTTATCAGCTGAGCATAGGGTTGTAAGATTTTTGTAGGGGGTGATAAGGGTATAGAGTATTGGAGTATTACTGGGATGATACAAAATCTTGTGGGTGATAGTAAGCTGCTGAAATTGAAGCTGATTTTGCAGTTCCAGCCATCCTAGCTGTTTAAGATTTTGACAATGGTGGGTTCTAAATGGGGAGCCAGTGGCAAATCTGGCAATTCTGTTATAGGAGGTTGCCAGTTTGTTGAAGTTGCTTTTGGATAGATTAGTATAAATGGGGGAGGTATAGAGGAGGGTGGAGATAAGATGGGTGTGGACAATGCTAGTTCTGGCTAAAGGACTAAGGAAAGGTTAAATCCTGTAAATGGAACCTAGTTTTCTATTAACTGATTTAATGGTTGAGTTAATGTGTGAGTCAAAGTTAAGGTTGTGGTCAATTATTACACTTAAGAGTTTGGTGGTTGGGTCAGGTGATATGACAGTGCCATTATTGAATATAACTGTGAGATGTATTGAGGAGGACTTTTGTGAGGAGTGAACAGCAATAGTTTAATTTTTGGGGGGGTTTAGGAGGAGGCAGCATTGAAGGAACTAGTTTTCTACTAAGTTAAATACTTTTTGGGTGATGGATTGGAGTTCAGCTGAAGAAGAGGCAGCACAAATTAATGTGGAGTCATCTGCATATTTGATGCAGGTAGCTTGAGGAAGATTTACATTTAGATCATTAATGAATATAGAGAAAAGGAGAGGTCTCAGGATAGACTCTTGAGGGACAACAAGGGTAATAGAGAGATGTGTGGATAAGTTATTGCCCCAGGATTGAGCCTTGAGGGACACCAAGGGTAATAGGGAGATGTGTGGATAAGCTATTGTCCCAGGATTGAGCCTTGAGGGACACCGAGGGTAATAGGGAGATGAGTGGATAAGTTATTGTAGGGAGACCAAGGGTAATAGGGAGATGAGAGGATAAATTACTGTAAGGACACCAAGGGTAACAGGGAGATGTGTGGATAAGTTATTGTCCGAAAGGACAGCTTGTCATCTATTGTCTAAGTAGGACTTGAACCGTTGTATTGCCTGTGTGTCTAGTGAAAGCGATTTAAGTATATTTATAAGCAACTGATGGTTAACCATATCAAGGGCTTTAGAGAGGTCAATAAAGAGTGCAAAGAAGTTGTCATTACGATTTTTGTTAATGCAGTCAGAAAAGGATAAAAGGGCAGTGGTAGTTCTATGGAATGGCCTAAAACCATGCTGACAATCAGCTACTAAGTTATTTTGGAGAAGGTGATCAAGTAGTTGCCGGTGGAAGCATTTTTCCATGATTTTAGCTAAAGGAGAGAGTAAGGCTATGGGGTAAAAGTTTAAGAGTTCAGTTAAGTTACCACCCTTATGTAGTGGGATAATATGGGAGATTTTCCAGAGAGATGGGATGGACCCTTCAGTAATGGTTCTAGTTATTAGGAAGGAAATGGGATAGGCAAGTACATTTGCTGAAATTTGCAGGTATTCAGCTGGTAGCTGGTCAGCTGCGGGTGTACATAGTTTAAGTTTTTGAAGTAGGGTGTAGATGAGGGATGTTGGAACTGGCTGTAAATGAAATGTAGGAGGTAGGCTAGTTAAGGAGGAAGGCAAACTTGAGCTAACAGGTGGTAGGAAATTTGCTAGAGATTGGACGGTATCAGTGAAAAAGGTATTGAAAGCATCAGCAATCTGGTTGGGAGTGTTATGGGAGAAACCTGATGGGGTTGGTGTCTTTGAGTGTCCTGGGTGTAGGAGTCTATTAATATCTGATCAGAAACTTTGTGGTTTATGTTGATGAGTTTGCTGGAGTTTAAAGTAAAAGTTTTTTTTGTCAAGAAGTATTGATTTTTTTAGTGGCATTTCTCAGCTGTTTAAAGTTTTGATGATCAGTTGGGATTTTAGTCGTTCTCCATTTGGTCCAGGTTTTGTTTCTCAGTAAGATTTTTAAGCCTAGTCTCTTTTGTGAGCCATGGAGCAGTTTTGCTCCTAGTTCTAACAGAGCGAATGGGGGCATGGTATTCTAGGAGTTGTAAGAATTTAGAGTTAAAGTATGACACTGCTTCCTCAAGGAGGTATTTTAGGGGTATATCAAACAGAACAGAAAGTAATAATATATAACAAACTGTACAGTGTCAGCAACATAATATTAAAATGTTTTTAGCATCTACATTATTTATTTACAATTGTTTTATGCTATGTTAAGCAGGTCAGTTCCATTAGGTTAGTGGCATCTTTTCAGGGGAGCTCCAGGGTAATATTTATAACACTAGTGGAAATTTGCCCACCCACACACTTTTCAATAGGTGCCACATGATCTTTTACATCCAGCTGAGTTGCCACCAATTCAAGCAGATGAGACCTTATTTTAACATCTGATCTGAAGGACAACACACTCAGGAGTGCAGCATTCCCTTTAAAGTATATAGTAGATCTAAGGACCCTAAATCAAGGATAACATTAGAAAATTGACTAAAAACTAAAAAAAAAATAAAAAAAAAAAAGAAAACTATTTTTACTACAAAGGAAACTCATGAACATAGGTTAGCATATGAAGCTAAGAATAACCACAAATCCTCCTTTAGTTACAGTAGGAAGTTAAGAAATACTAACACTGGTCAAAACTTATTCAAAGGGCACCATCTCCTTTTATCAGATATACACTACCAACATATTAACTAACAAATTCAGTGTCAGCTTCACCCCAGAAATAACTACTCAAAGCCCGCTAATCACTGTAGCCCTCAGACCAATCCATTATTACCAAAGATCATGTACTAAAGATGCTCTCAAAGACTAAAAATAATTCTTCCATAGGTCATTCCATAAACTATTTAACCTGAGTTTAGCCACTGGCTTCACCCCTGAAGTATGACACTCAACAGTGGAGATGGCACTCTACTTGGTGGGTCCTTCCACTGATCCCAGGAATTGCAGGCCCATCAGCCTTATGGGTCTCTCATACAAAGCCATGGAACATGTTATAACAGACTTTTTTAACAATGACATTAAAAATCTATGCAGCAGTTTAGCATTATTGAGGGGTAGATCCCATTTAATGAATCTGATTTACTTCTTTGAAAAAGTAACACAAGCTGTTGAGAATGATCCTGCTGTAAACACAGCATCCCTTGACTTGGCCGAAGCCTTTGAAACTACACCCCATGCTAACTTAGTAAGTTCCATGCATTACAAAAAGATCCCTATGTTCATAGATAAATACTAGGCTACCTGCCTTGTGGGCCACTCCAAGTCTAACCAAACGGCTTCAAAGTGAAAATCAAACATTGTATCCCGTGCTTGTGAGGTAAGCACCTTAACCATTAAGCCAGATCCTCCCCCATAGCTAAGTACTATCTTGCCACCTTTTTGGAGCATTTTAAGTTTAGCCAATTTACCATTAGTGAATCAAACTGTGCATCTCTTGTCTGGGAAGTAAATATCATAACCATTATGCCAGCTCCCTATGTGATAAGATGGACAGCAAACTGGCCAAAAGACAGGACTCATAAAGTGCAGGCAGTAGGCGCATCGGGATATGACATGGATAACTCCCCACAACAAAATGAGAATGTTGTTACAGACCTCTGTAGTTAGGATAACATTTCCATTTCCTTTGGGTTCTATGTCATAAGACTGATGCTTCAGAATGTCAACTTCCATAAGGTCGAGACCATATTGTGAGATTGTGCTACATTTTCCTCACTGTAGTGCAATTTCAGAGTTGGTATATATAATTAGAAGAGTGTGGGGGCACAGGGGGGAAAGCACTCTGCAAAAAATGTTTGGTGTTTGTTTTATTTTTGATATTTCAGAATACTGACTAAATAGCCTTGACCTTATGAAAGTCAACACTTTGAAACATCAGTCTTGCGACATAGAGCCCCCCTTTGATCATCATGTAATGACATTAGTCAGGAAACCATTCTACTTAGCATAGCTGATTGCTAAAGGGGATATCTCCCAGATCTATAGATGTCACTGTCCCATTATATTCAGCATCCGTTTAGGCCAAATTCTGAGTCCACTGCCCCTTTTGGGATGTACCTTACTAGGTGTATCAAGCAACTAGAAATACCCCAGATGTTCCTGAGAAGCTCACTGGGTAAAAAACTGTAACCTACCAGAAAAGCCTGGAAGCACTACCATGCATTCAGTATATTATAGACTCCGGAGAGGATAGCTATGCATATTCTCTGAATCATTAGGGACTCAGTGGTCTAGGATCATTTATATTTCCACAGAGTGAATAATTCCACAAATACAGGCACAAGACATCTAAATCTTCACCAGTAGGTAAAATAAAATAAGGTGGAGAGATAGGTTCATTACAAAGCAACTTCCTCACCTCTGGGACAGAATTAGAGGGCAATTCAAACAGTGTGATACATTACCTTCTTTCCAGTGGGAAACGGATGATTTCTACTATCTTACTTTAAATGGGAAATGGATGCTTTGATGGGTATTCACAAATTCACCTTGGTTTGAGTGGCCCCCATTGGTGGGGGGGGGGGTTCATTCTGAGAATGGGTGCTGGATGCTCACAAATTCACCTTGGTTTGAGTGGCCCCCATTGGTGGGGGGGGGGTTCATTCTGAGAATGGGTGCTGGATGCTCACAAATTCACCTTGGTTTGAGTGGCCCTCATTGGTGGGGGGGGGGGGTTCATTCTGAGAATGGGTGCTGGATGCTCACAAATTCACCTTGGTTTGAGTGGCCCTCATCGAAAGGGTACTGGATGATTTACACTATCTTATTTAAATGGAAAATGGATGCTTTCATGGGTATTCACAAATTCACCTTGGTTTGAGTGGCCCTTATTGAGAGGGTACTGGATACTTTATGCTATCTTACTTTAAACAGGAAATGGATGCTTTGATGGGTATCCAAAAATTCACCCTGGTTTAAGTGTCTCTCATCGACAGAGGAGGTTCAGTCCAAGGATGAGTACTGGCATGGCTTAATGGTCATGAGACTCAGTTGCTTTGTTTTTCCTGTGATGTCTTGTGATGAACTACATATATATATATATTATAGGCATATATAAAACTGGAGAAGAAAGGCTATCCAGAGAAATGCAACAAGGATGGAGAATGACTGTACATGTCTACAAGTGATGAAGGAAGACAATGGCTCCATACGAGTAATGGACTCTATTATCATGTTAACAGGAGATGGAAGACCAGTGGTTTCCCAAGAGCTAGAGGGCTCCGCAACGAACAATGAAGAATCTTTTGCAGATGACTTTGTACTCAAACAACATTTTACATACAGACTTACACATTAAATGGGCATTACAGTGGAGGTGGTTGTAAACTAATTTCTTAAGGTTGGAAATATAAGGTCATCTGTATTACATCACAATCTCAGCATGGCAGAAAATTGTTGTTAAGTGGATAGATTCTTGTGCAATTTAGAAAAAGGTAACAGCAACAGAAAAGTACTGGCTGTGCCATTAGAAACTGTCAGAAAAATGCAGGGGAAGAGTTGTAACATTTTCATCAGTAGCTGGAGAAAGGCTAAAGAAATCATCAGGACATGATCACTTACCTGATCAACCAGATGTGGAATAGTATACAGCTTCAATTCATATGACTATTAAGGCAGATGAGTCTACAGATCCAACATATATAGTTACTGGTGATGTGGTGGCAATCATGTTATTTGAATCTGCACTTAATCCACAAAGTAGGCAATGCCGTGTAAAAGCATAAAATAAATTATAGAAAGCATTTATCAGCTATGGGATCATCTTATTTAATGTTGGAATACCTGGATATATCATAATAGGGAAAAAAACATAGTGTTTGAGATTCTGGAAAAAATCCCACATGATCATTGAGAGCTGAGGTCTGTTTCTGCAACTGTGGGCTGAAAGTGCAATTCAGAGACATGTTAGCCACAGTGAAGACTGGCATCATTATCAGCTAATTACATGTCCCTGAATTGCTAGTAATTACTGCTAGTGCAAACCAGCACCTTCCAGCAGTAAACACCTTGAGCAGCCTATGCATTGTTTTGTTACAAGCAACCCCTATTCACCCCAGCAACAAACACAACCAAATTCATATACCTCTAACTTGTCCCTGAGTTTACAAAACATCCCTGATGTATCATCTGATTTTTCCCTGTCCCTTGTAAATCACAGATAATTACAGTCAGTCAATAATTTATTTTATGTATTTATTTTATTTTATTTTACATTTGTTGACTGGGTGAGTCCGACACAGAAAAGCTGCAGAGTAAGTTAATATTAGTACAAACAACAACAGTTACAGATCATTTACAACTAAAACCGGGTTTATACTCATATAAAAGTATGGATACTTTAATAATACATCATGAGATGCAGCAGGACATCGTTACTCGATTTCAAATTGTAATGAAGTAGTGATGAACAAACATGAGGCTAGGCATATTGATCTGGTAAAACAGTTCAGTAGGGACATTAGTACCTAAGGAAAATGTAGATTATTATATACGTTTGGGTACAATAAGTCATGTTTGTGAAGGTTAAAGCTTGTTGGTTAGAGAGGGAGAGAGATAAGGATGAAAGGAGTGATATGAATCCTGGAAATGGAGGAGGAAAGGAATGGAGGAGGGTGGGGAGAGTGATCAGTCAGAGTATGTCTGTGACAGTAAAGGAGGAAAGGAAGTAATGAGCAGGTGTTGGTGAGAATAGGAAGCAGATAAGAAGGGGTTTTGAATACTAGGATAGGGTTAATCAGGGGGGATGACTACAGTAGCAGAACCAGTTTTTTTAGGTATTCTTGAATGGCTGATTTTAATTGTTTGGGTTGGTTAAGGGACCGAATTTCTAGTGGTAGTTGGTTCCAGGATGTGGTAGGGTTATAATTAAAAAATAAGCATCCTATTCTGGTTTTAGGTTCATGGATCTGTAGCAAATTTTGGTCGGAGCTGCGGAGTGTCCTTACTGGGGAGTATTTGGATATGATAGATGTAAGGCTGGGGCAAAAAAAAGACTCATATAGGATAGAGTGGATAATCTTCAGTTGATGTAATATTGGCAGATGGGGAAATTCAAGCCAGTCAAGTTGCTTAAGAGATAAGCAGTGATGAGACTTATAGGGTTGGTTGGTGGAAAATCTGGCCAGCTTATTATAGGCAGTTTCTAGTTTAGTGAAGTGTAGAGTTACGGTTTGTGAGCAGGTGACAGCTGTATAAAAGTGTGGGTAGTAGAAATGTATGAGAGAGAGTTTTTCTAGCTGTCAGTTAAGTAATTCTTGTTGCAATAGAGGTGTCCAAGTTTCTGGTGAGTTTCTTTGATGCAGCTAGTCACATGTAAGTCAAACTTGAGCTGGTCATCTATTGTGGCACCTAGTAATTTAGTAATAGGTTCGACTGTAATGGTGGTGTTGTTGCTGGATAGTATTGTAAATATGGCTTTGAGATTAGTGAGGGGAGAAAGTGTAAGAGCTTTGTTTACTTAGGGTTGAGCATTAATTTGTTGTCACTAAGCCATGTCTCTATGTTATTGAAGGAAGCTTGGGTAGTTGAGTGAAGGTCTGATGGATTACCAGCTATGTTGATGACTGTTCATAATGCCATCAATCATAGATTCATTCTTTTTATTTTTTTCAGAAAGAGTATCCTGATAGTAAGCTGTTGCTCTATTAACTCTGTAAGTGACTGAAAGCAATAGTTAAAACACTTCCTGGTGTCATCTAATATTTCTCCAAGTTTTGGTCCTGAAAACTACAGAATGACCATTTCAAGTTAAAGCAATACCCAAATGGCCATATCTCTGCCCTACATAATTGTCCCTATTACAATTATTCAACAATGCAAGAATTTTAGAGTTTCTGACTTCTTATAGTTCACAAAAGACATATCTGTACAGGCCTTCTCAGTTAACATAGATGATTAAGGTCCTAAATTGTTAATGAGCAAAAGTATAGGGTCTGAACCTTTTCCACTCCTTTATTGTATGTGCTTTTAAGTTACTTATTTAAATATTTAAGAGAGATCCCTGGTGTCCAGTGATAACACAGTTGGCGAAAGTTCTACTTGTGCATTGCTTTTTGTATCGAGACTACAGGAGTGAAAAATTCAGTTTTCTGCTATTCATTGTAACCCCTGGTGTCTACCCCCCACTCCACGCATACATATATCTTGCTGGAAAGCCATTATTCTACTAACTTTGCACATAACCTGGAATGCTCCTGGTGCATATTGCCCCCCACTCAACCTGCAGGATTTATTCATTAGTCTAGGGGAGTTTGAAGGTATGACAGCCCCCCCTTCCACACACATAGACAAAGACACACACACACACACACACACACACACACACACACACACACACACACACACACACACACACACACACACACACACACAAAAACATACACTCAACTATACTAACTGTCCCCTAACTAACCCCCTGCTATGACCACCCAGCAAACACTATTACACATAAACGCACACACGCACACAGCCCCCTCAACAAATCACACTCACATATATACGCACCCATTCAGCCACACACGCACACAAACACACACACACACACACACACACACACACACACACACACACACACACACACGCACGCACATATACACACAAGCACTCACGCACACAAGCACACACACACGCACACACACACACACACACACACACACACACACACACACACACACACATATATGCACAGCCTCCCTCATCTGATCGCACTTACAAATACACTCACTCATTCACCATTCATGCACACACACACACACACACACACATACAAACACTCACCTGAAGCCACTATTTCCCCTGCATACACTCATACTTGAAACCACAAGCATACATACATGTGCACCCCGCCACTACTTTGCCACTACTCTCCCTGGCATTTACGTCTAATGTGATCCCACCCACACAAAGTAACAAGTGAATGTCAATTTTGAGCTGCATTATTTAATACAGCTATCAGATCTAAAATGCTGCATAAATGCCTTACTACAAGCATTTGGGAGGAAGAGAACATAGCAAATTAGCATAGGCTGCTTCCCCAAAATGTATCACTAGAATTCGTGGTAGGCTGCAGAGACAGTTTGCTGTGGTGCTGCACCTGTTCATGGTAGAATACAGTTATTGCTCTGTCTCTGCACTGGAAATGGTCATTGTGAGTGGTAATATAGGCTAACCACGAGTGGAAACCTGTCTGAACCCCCACCATGAGTTTGTACCTAAAACAAGGACGGGTACTTCTTGCACTACAACAGTAACTGTGATAAGTACTGCCCAGAACATGACACCCAGTAATAATGGACTTATGGATGTCATGATGAAAACTGTGTCATTGCTCTTTGCACTTGCATCTCATATGTCCTACATAACATACAGTATATTTTAGCAATGCATCTCTAAATTGTTTAACAAGTTTAATTTAATATCTTAAATAAAACTTCTGTGGTGTGACTTTGAATCAACCACCAGTACAAGTATTGGTAAAATATATTTTCTACAGAAAGTGATGGATGTTTTTTCCACTTTTCCTAAAATATATGGCAGAAATTGTAATGTCTCAGACTACTAGTACTGCACAAATCTGATTCGAGGTTCCAGTTAAATGTACAGAAACTCTTTGCATTACCTTTCTGAACTGTACCTGAAGTGTGCAACATCTGCACACAGTTAGAAAAGTATTTTCACCCTGAGGTCTAGTCATTACCATGAGTACTTTGAGGAAGTATGCCACTTTTCACAACCAAAAACATTTACAGTTAGAGGTATTGCAAAGAGTACATTCCCATCGATATCTATTTTATTTTGGAATGTGTTAGACCTATTTGTGTTTTGTCTTCCATGTACACAAAACTTGGTGGAAGCTTGGCAGAGGAGAGTATGGCATTTTGTTGTGAATCAGATTAGTAGATTTATGATATGGATGTGCTAAAGTTGGGGAGAAACAGAACTAGTGACTTAAGAAATTGGTTACATGCTGTGATTTCACGAAACACCCAAATAGCCTTGTTTTTTTTAAAACTAGAAGTACAATTTAAGAGGGTTATCAGTCAATAGCTTGCAACTTAAAACTATGATTAGCTTGTGGTCGGATCTGACCAACGAGGAATTGACCTCTGGTCAATATATATATATACATGGAAACACTTTATAAGCTCGAAATCCTGAAATATCGAATTTCAGAATCTCGAGCCTATAAAGTCAAATGGGCAGAAATTGCAAACCCGGAAATGTCAAGTCTGACAATGTTGAGCCCGCAGTACAGATAGCGCATTAGGTCAATGTTGTTTGTTTTAGGGTTTTGTGGAGGGATTGTGTGTCTGTGAGTGTGTTGTGACATTTTATGTGTGGGTTAGTGTAGTTTGGAGTGTGTTATGTTAGTGCTGGGAGTGGTGGTGTTTGTATGTCTGTGATGTGTGTCTGTGCGGGGGAATATGGAATGTTTGGTGTGGAGTTGTCTGTGTTATGGAGTGTATTGTGAACTTGGAATCAGTATATATTAGTAGGGGGTTATGGGGGGTTGCAGCCACCCACATGGGGTGTGCAGGGGGGCACCGCCCCCTTACATATTGCAAGGATAGCTGTGTGTGTTTGTTTAGTTTTGTGCATGTGTGTTGTATTACTTTTTTGTACAGTGTTGGGAGGTGTGTGTGTTTGTGTTTGTATGTGTTGTGTGGTGTGTCTTTTCGAGGTTTTTTGGTTTCGGGAGTTTGGATTTTATGGTTTTGTGGTTTCGGGACTTTGGGTGTCACGGTTTTATGGTTTTGGTTATTTGGATTTTCGACTTCATGGTCTCGAGATACTGAAATTTGATATTTCAGTATTTCAAGATTATGAAGTGAATCTATATATATATATATATATATATATATATATATATATATATATATATATATTTATTTCATCAGTCTATTTCATTGTTAACATCAGTCTATCATTACACAGTATGCTTTCTAATTATGCCCTACATGTATTCCATCCAACTGGAATACTGATCCCTTGTAGTAATGCAGGTTTACATTAATATTAAAACGACAAATGGAGAGTCTCCTTATGGGATGTCTCCCTACCTCATCAGGCTTTTCACATGTTCTGGATATAATACTGTATATTAAAACACAGATCTCCAAATCTTTTCAATCAAACCAGTCAACATGATGATGATAAACAGAGATTTGTTCTTTTAATGCCACATACTCCATCTCCAACCCTACCCCATGTTTAATAACTGAGATAGACTAATCTTGGAAGAAAGCAAACAAATGCACATTGAAATAGCAAGCCTGAATGAAAAACAGTTTTAGAAAAAAAGAACAACTTTACAGACTTTTGGCAAAAAGTTTAAAGTCAGTGCGCACACTTCTGTGATTCAGACAATTGCTATGCTGATACTTTGTTGTAACATGGTATAAACACTGTGAAATGTAAACGCTGCCATATCATTCAGACTGACATGGTTCTAATTAATTTTTGAGTCAGTTAAATTATGGGCCTTATGGGTAAAAGTAAGTATGACAGCAACTAATGTAGACGTTGTTTGTTTTCTAAGACTGACATTACTTTTTATTCAAAAAAAAGTTTTATTAAAATTTGAATAAAGAAATGAATTACATAAAATGTTCCATTTTTAACAATATAAAAAAAAGAAAATAAAACAATCATTCTATGTCTGTCTAACAACATAACTATCTACAAATGACGTTCACATAAAAATCAACCAATTATAGGTTTGTTCATATACAATCAATACTTTTCTAGCAAGTCTGACAGATTTTTCCACATACTAATTCTAGACATATTTCTATTAGTTCTTGACTTAATGGTCAAAAGTTCCAAACTGCAGACTTCAGTAAGAAGGTTTTTGAATTCTTGAAACGTAGGGGAAGTTTCTGATTCCCAGTTAATTGTCATTATTTTTCTTGCTACTGCTAATATGGTTCATATTAATGTATATTTGGATTTCTTAACACTTTGGTGTATTGGAGTATTAAATATAATTAAAGATTTAGAAATCAAAAAATTATCTGTAAATAAACCTTGAAGAAAACTATTTATATCTTCCCAATATTTTTTAGAAGTATGCAGTCATAGAACATATGAGACCAGTCAGCTTTTAATACTTCTTACACCACACATTCAATAAGAACATCAATAAGACTGCCTTTACTTAACTTGTGATGTCTGACAATGCAAAGATAATGCATTTTAAGTGGCCAGTGGAAACAGTTCTGAATCCTGTAAGGAATGGAATGATGATGGTTTCTGGGATGTAATAAAATAACAGCACCACACCAAGGTAGCTTTAGTACCTTTTTTTTTTACCTTAATTGTACCAACATGATGAGTCACAATTTTGTAAGACAGAAGATGGAAAAGGATTTGTGAAGTAAGACTAGATAAACTATGATTCCATTCAGCTTAAAACCTCAGAACCACATGTGAAAAAAGACGTACCAGAACCAACCCATAACCATTTCACCCTATAATGAACACCACTGCACCACACTATCAAAAGCCAAGTAGAGAGTGAAAGACAATCTTCACCTTTTCTCTATACTGTACAAAACCTCACACAAGAATCTTTTTTACAACTAAAACTCAAACTTATTCTCAGAACTACTACTTGCAGCCTCAGACATTACTCACAACCTGCTCCTAATCTGGTGACACTAATAACAAACCTCCTCTGCACCAATAATTTTCTCTACACACAGCCACTTTAACGACGGGACTCCCTTTCGCTAGCATGGCATGAGCTCTGCTTCTGCAACTCAGTAAAACACATAACCAGTTAAGCCAAATACCAATGCCATAACACAAATGATATCGCATACATTTCACTAACATCACCCCTGTTGACTCTTGTATGTCTCACCTCTAAGCCAATAAGCCCCTGCAGTACTCTCGCCATCCTTTTGCCCTTCACCCAACCGTGTCCTTACTTCTCCTTCCTTGCCTCTTTCCTCCCACAGACACATTCATTTTATGTGCACTTAAAGGTATAAACACATAAATGTAGCATGAAAGGATGATGGCGGAATCTGTACAACTTGTTGTTCCTTTTGTATTTATAATCATTTCTTTTATATTCAGATTGTGATTTTTGATTCACTCTGTACCTGCCCTTATTTCAGTGGATGAGTGCAGTTCCCCTGCAATTAGAACATATGCATTAGACTTCATCAAGGGCATTGCCTAACAGCAACTCCCCCCTGAAAAAAAAAAAGTAATTTTGAGTATGGACATTAAAACACAGCTGTAATGTCTCATGTTGACCAATAAGGAGACTCACTCAGGTATTACAGCAGCAGCAGTCTAAAATGCCTGGAAAATGTGAATGGAATAAAACAAAGTCTTCTTTTTTCTTTTGACTTTTCCCGTTAGGGGTCGCCATAGTGGAACAATGGTTCACAGAATGATTGGCAGTGGAGTTTTTACAGTGTCAAGTTGTCAGCCCAGTGCTCAACCTTCCACACGAATGAAATGAAACACTCAAGCATTTCCTTAGTTTTTCTTTCCTTATTTGTTATCAAGGTTGGTGAGCTAGTCCAAGGCTCTTTACAGATATGATGATGTGCACATAATTACACATGGCATATGATAGCATAGTACAATACATTGAACATATACTACTAGTATAACAAAAACAGCTAACAAGAAGAAATAGTGTATATACATATTTGTAGGTTAAAGAATATGACAGAAGACTGAGCAGTTTCACTTTGATAAAAATAGATCACAAAATGCTTTGCTCAGCATACCTCTCAACTGTACAGATTTTCACAGAATGTCCAGATTTTTTACTCATATTTTAGGTCTATTCCTCATAAAATTTGAGGTTTTCTTGAAAGTCATTATGAGTTGAAATCATTAAATAATGACAGGCATTTGAGTTTCAGATTTCCTATCTTTCAGATAATTTATGCGAACACAACACCTCTTACTCTAGCAGCTTTCTAAGTTTACATTAGCAATATTTAAAATGTGTCCCTATGTTTGGGCCTTTCTCCTCCCATTATTTTTGGCTTTGTCCAGACTTCTTGTACTGGGAAGTTAAGAAGTAAGCTTTGCTGCATAAAGAAACACCGAATAAGCAAACCAGCAATAAGCCGTTGCAGGGTACAAGATACATGCATTTCTACAGGAGTCCATTATCCCTGGTGTGCTGCAACCCCCACAACCTGACTATACCAACTACAGTGATATATACCTTTGGAGACAGAGGAAATATTTTTACTCTGATGTAGTGGAGCCTAAATGTACTCACAGTTATTTATAGAGGATGTGCCAGGAACAGCCATCTCACATTAGACTGCATGGGGTTAAGCTCCATGTGTAAACATATATTTAATCATTTTCTTATTGGATGCATATGAATACCTGATGTTTAGATTTCAGCATCTTATATTATATGAGTGTTCTGGCTGCACTGTTTCTTGGGATGCACTCTCAACAAATGCAAAAATTAAAGGCACAGAATGCAAAATGCTTGGGGATATGTTTGAATTTGGCTATACCTGCTTCAAATATTTTTTTTTCATAAGTCATTTCATAAACAGTGTGTACTAATAAAGTGCAGAGTGTTGTTTTTCAGTGATGTCATACCATGTACCTGTGTACACAGTGTATTATAAATCTTGCACACTGTGAAGCCCGGTTGTAAAATTGGCATATCTAATAAAAAAAAAAAGTGATGCTTGCTTTTTTATATGTTAAAACTTGAGCTCCCTCTCATATTCTCCTTCTTAAGGAAGACATTTTCAATTCATGGCATGTTATCCATCATGCAGTTAATGCCTCCTTTTAACTAATAATAGAAATTTCCAATTACAAGCACACACATGCTCCAACACACACACACACACACACACACACATACACACACACACACACACACACACACACACACACACACACACACACACACACACACACATATACTCACAAATGCAGAGAAAGCCTTCTGCTTAGGCAAAGTAAGAATCCCAAGTATGAAAGAAAAGCAATAGCTCTAATTTGTAATTCAAACCCAAGATCAGCAGTATTTATTGCTAATATCATTGCTGCTGGACTAACAAAAACCTTAGGCCTGAGAGGTGGTGTGTTTTCCATTAAGAGCTTTTTCCATTCAGCTTAAATCAGAACTAAGAAAGGAAAATATTAGGTGTTTTGGGGCTGAAAGGAAAAAGCTCTTAAGGGAAAACTTACCACATATTTGTCCAGTGGCTCATGTTAGTGTGGTGGCAGGGACACCATCATGGAATGCTGAAGGTCTTGTGTTTGAATCCCAAATGAGAAATGATACCTTTGCTGTGATGTACAACCCAAGAAAGAAACATGGAAAGAGTGGATTGTTAGATTCATATCTGCTCCAATACACTTCCAACAGTTGGTACAAATGTGAGTTTATTGATTCTCATTCTACTACCACGTCATCAGACCTGTCATCTCTTAAATCTTCTTTCATTCCTTTTCTACAAATACCTTTTTTCAACTTATAAAGTATATGCTTCAGAGTTCTTCCCCTTCTCATGAATAAATGCCCCCCTGGCGTGAGCATTTCAAATATTAACTCTTTTGCCTCAATATATTTAGCAATAGTAAAAACAACTGTTGAAACAAACACAGAAGTGCAAACAAATGAATCAATTATTTACGGCATATAGATATGGTACTTCTCATTTTATTGTATTCTCTGAAGGAACACAAGGTTATCAGCTGCTGATTGGAAGCATGCTTAATATAACGGATTAATCACCAGTAAATATGGAGGTTCTTAATTACCATCCGACATGAAAATAATAGCTACTTTGGTATTTGGCAAATCTGGAGCACCTTCACCATCCTGTGTTTTTCCATATATCTAGAAATAGCCACAGGTAAACAAATCTCACCAAAACCTATAATCTGACACCAATCATTTCATGTTATAAACCATCACTCGTTCCAGTAAAGTATGCCCGCTTTTCCTGTCCATGCATCAAGATTTGTGTTCCAGATACAAATTTTATAGCAGTAAAGCCTCAATCCCCAAAATACAGGGGAAACAAAGTATTAGTTTAGCATTACATGAATCCACACAGCACTAGAATCTGACATGCCTACATATGACTATCTATTCTAATAATTCCTTTTACTTAAGAATAAACTTTGCAAGGCCAGTTGCTCACTTCCCAAAATACAATATTGTACTACCAGGGAAACAAAAGGTAATATGCCTCTATTTAGCTAATATAAACCAGAGATTAGAAAACATTGTGGATGCTGTTCATTCCCACTGAATTAATCACAAGAATGTGTGTAGTTTCATATGTTATGCTCTCCTGAATATTCTTTTCTGTGCAGCCATTATCTGATAAGGCAGATTTTAGAAGGAAAAAAAAAACATATGTTTAAGCTATTGTACAGTTTAAACTGACAAACTATGTGATTTTATTTTCCAATCAAAATTCCAAAAGGATTGCTCACTACTTTCATATTAATATACATGGGCAACAGCCTTCTGTCTTTTCTCAGCCAACAAATAATATTATCCTCTTTCCACATAGGCCATCTAAGCAGAAGAAAACCCTGACTAAGACTTAATCGAGTATTTTCCTAGGTTGTGTGAAAGTGAAGACATTGCACTTTGCATTCTTGACTGTTTCACGCAGAAATGATCTGCTGTCACTTGATAAGCAGAAATGAGTCGAGCTTTAATTTCAGAAGAGCAGTTGCACAGAGCAAATACACCTGCTTTTTGGGGAAATATACTTTTACCAAGATCCTCTCTTGAAACTGCTTTATGAAAGGGACCAGGCTGGATGCAGCTGTGTAAGCATTCTTATTCTAAGAAGCTAAAGGCTCAGTTTAAACCAAACCAGTCTTCTAATCTGCTTCTGATATACACACAGCAGTTTCAGGATTGCAAGAAAATAAATCCTGTAATCATCTACAGTGCACCTGCTTCACTAGTCAACTTTTAGAAAGTATGAAAAGCAAAACTGAAAGATTCTTTTTCAAATTATTTAGAAAAGGAAAAGACTTGAGATTATTCCGTGTGTCTGTGACACATTGTCATCCAGTCTGTGGAGATAGCAATAGACTTTTACAACTGTATGTACACATTGCCATTTGAATGAAGCTACAGTACAGGTTTGATTCTATTATTTCAGAACACAAAGCCATGAGCTTCCAAGCTACAGTTGTTCTGCTGCCCACCCCCACACTGTCACCATTGTAATGAAGAGGGAGGTGTCTGCTATATTTTAAATGGATGCTGGGATGTGTATTTCCATTTCATCAGTATGTCATGCTTTGCAAGGAATGTTTACCAGTGTCTTGTTAAATGGATATTCATAAAAAGTGATCTAGTCAACTTTTCTGCATTTAAATACAATATCTTTATCTTAAATTTAGATTAGTTGCAATTATAAATAAACAAAATGTAGTTGTTGTATCCTTCGGCTTTTCCCGGTTAGGGGTTGCCACAACGGAAATCCAGTCCGCTAATGATTGGCAGTAGATTTTTACATACAGAGTTGCCAGCTCTGACGCACAACCTTCAACAAACAAAATTTAGTAATGTTTTATAAACATCTTGCAGAACACTCTTCCCACTGTATGTTTGTAATCAGATAAATTCAAAGGAACACACATACACACACACACACACACACACACACACACACACACACACACACACATATGACACAAACACACATGCAGACACACAAGCACAGAGATCCACACATGCACCTGTGAGAATGAGTTTTCTTTATTTTCCTTTATAGGTTTGCAGAATCATTATTAGTTAACATTATAAAGGATGATATTACTGACCATCTGTTTGTAGTGATGGTCACATGGCGAACATGGTTTTAATTTATGGATGGCACAGTGGTGCAGAGGTTGCATTGTCACCTCACAACAAGAGATTCTCCGGTTTGATTCTCTGCTGAGTTGTCTTCAGTGTGGAGTCTGCGGTCCTCCCTGCATTCATGTGAGTTTTCTCTGGGTGCTCTGGTTTCCTCCCACATTACAAAGAGATGTATCTGGAGCATTTCTTCTCAAGCCTCCGCTGAAAATTGGCTTCATTCCAAGTTGGACTTTGTTGGTAAACAAATGTGAAATAAAAAAAAAAGAATGCATGCAGATAAATTTGAAGACTTCAGTGAAAAGGAGATTGAAAACACATTATGTTCTCATAGTCTCCCATCTTTTTGGTTGCATGTAAGGATTATTGTCAGGACAGCCCAGTAGATGAGAACAAGCTTTAAAATCTAAGGTGAAGCATGTGTTATCTACACTGGAGTGAGCAGCACAGAGTTGGAAAAGGCATGATGTTCCTGATGTAATATAACAAAAGGCACAGAATAGGCAGACTGCTTGCTTACAGAATTGCCTGAAGTGAACAAATTCCCTTCCTCCTTCCTTTAATTTTTGTACTTAAGGAAATATTGGAAGAAAGAAGTCTCCAAGTGGGTAGTTTTGGGAGAGCAGATATGACCCACCTTGTCTTGAAATATGGGGGAGGTAAGTTCTCCTGTCCTCAAGTGCAAGGTATGAGTTTGAACTCCCCTTTTTATGGTGTAAGGCCCCTAAGATGTTACAGCAAAGTTTATGCTTCCCAAAATGGGATAAGGTAAGCATTTTCCTGTGGCCTTCTGTTAATGATGGATGACCCTCAATGGTTGCGTATAAATATAGAAACATACATGATAACATATGGGATTTGTTAAAGTGTATTGTTACATTTCTCATACATCTGCGTTTTAAAGGTAATTTTATTTCTGGATATATCCTTGCCTGATGTTGGTAGCAAGTGGTTAGAAAACAAAACAAAATGGAGATTATGGCTTTTATTGGATGCTTTGGTTTTATTGCTGACTCAGTTTTTCCTTATAACCATACCAACAAAATAGTGTCAAGCTAGATACTGACAATAATTTGCATACACATACAAAGTAGTCTGTGTAATCAAACCACCACATGTCCTTAGAGGAACAGTTACTTATTTACATTATGGTTTCAATAATACATCATCAGATGTGTTACATTTTCAAGGATGGGTGATGCACTTATAGAAATAGCTGACAAATTGTCTTACTATAATATAAAACTCCCTTATTTCTGCATCTCACATGGAAAAAAAGGTTTACTATCAAATTTTCGAATCTAACTCTGTTGACTGCACTTTGATCGAACACAGAAAGTCAAACACGGCAATGTCGAACTCCAAAAGCCAACCTAGGAACAGGTTTTAACATGGGCCGAGATAGGGGCGAGGTTTGTAGTTCAGCAATAGCAGTGAACACCTATCTCAACCCATATTAAAACCCACTCCTAGGTTGGCTTTTGGAGTTCCGCATTGCCGTGTTCGACTTTCCATGTTCGAACAAAGTGCAGTCGATGGAGTTAGATTTGAAAATTTGATAGTAAACTGAAAAAAATGATAGCTTATGCACTAATGTAGGTTTTATTGCTGACTCAGTTTTTCCTTATAACCACACCGATAAAATGGTGTCAAGCTAGATACTGATAATAATTTGCATACACATAAAAAGTAGTCTGTGTAATCAAACCACCACACTTCTTTAGAGGAACAGTTACTTATGTACATTATGGTTTCAATAATACATCATCAGATGTGTTACATTTTCAAGGATGGGTGATGCACTTATAGAAATAGTTGACAAATTGTCTTACTATAATATAAGACTCCCTTATTTCTGCATCTCACATGAAAAAAAATTATAGCTTATGCACTAATGCATGTATTAAGGAATTGTGGGTATGGTCTTTCATGATGTCATGTCAGAGGTTCCCTATTAAATCAGCAAATGCTGAAAATAGTGAACGCTGTTTAATCGAAGCTTTTTGTTCAAAATGGCAAAATCCCAAACGCACGGAACAGCAATTTTCTTCCCAGGGAAAAAAAATCACTGGGCTGTTTTCAGGATTTTGCCATTTCCTCCACTATGGTGTGATCTCTGAGTTGGTATATTTAAATAGGGGGGTGTGGGGGTGAAGCCCCCCCCACTTTATTTTGTGTTTGTTTTGTTTTTTTAATGGAGCAGCGATTTATTTCCCTGGGAAAAAAAGTTGCTGTTCCGTGTGTTCGGCATTTTGCCGTTTTGACATTTAAGAGTTGATTATACAGCGTTAGTTATTTTAAGTGTTCGCTGTTATAATATAGACCCCATGTCAGGTATTTTAAGTTTCAAGAAAAATTCAAGGAGTGGTGCTTATGAAATAAAATAATTGTGAAAATAGCACACTATTTGCCTCAAATACTATAACATCTGATACGGTATATGTTAAAGATTACTCCCATTACTAAAGGCTGGTTATTTATATTTGTTAAGGGAAGTGTGGCAAGACACTTTAATAGCATGTGGGCACCTCACTGGTCAAGATCAGGCAAGAGAATGGCAAAGCACTGCTCTTCTGTTGGATATGCTGATGAGTCAGTCTCCATAGCTTCCATAAATGTAGATGCAATTAATGGATATCCACATTGATAAAGCTGTCCCAAAGGTCTGGGACAAACTGAATGGCTGGACGCATTATGAGCTCATCTAACCAGGAGTATAAAAGGCAGTTACTCATTTTAATTGTTATGCACTTTTTGGGTTTTCATAGGATTTGATGCAGTACAAGTTCCAGACAATAATCAATAATCATCTTGAGATATGCAAGAGATGTATATGTATAAAGTATAAGTTGAATTAGATGCATAAACAATAATTCTTTGTTTGTCAATCAGTGCTTATTTGTTGCTAATACAGGTGTTGCTGTATCTTTGGGAAAGAAAGACAGACAAACAAATAGCTGTTCTAATTATCAGGTTCAGAATGCAGACAGCAAGCTAATGCACATGCACTGTTTTAATGGCAGAAGGGGTATTTTTAACAACAATATATAAAACCCCCATGGAGCAGGTATGGTTGTATATAATGTGACAATAAACGTGTTTCAGTCATCACATCCTCAGAGAAGAAATTAACTCTGGCAGTGACAGAAGGAGACATGTCATGTTTAGGGCAGCTTAAGTATCCTTGGCCATTACTAGCATACCTTAGTGTTACATTGGTCAGGGTTTGCCCCGACCTACATTTGAATAAGAGCACTTCACATGCTGACCCTTGAGAAACATCACCGCTTAGGTCACTGGATGATGGTATTGTGCAACCCCATCACGGCGCAATGTAACTAATCAACCTTATGATTCCTCCCTCACAGTTCAGTCATTAAAAGAAAACTACCATTAGCAAAACTGCCATACATTACTAGACATGTCTAATCACTGTCATACAAGTCATGCAAATTTTGCCATCACTTAAATACTGTTAATATGCTATTACCATGCAATGTATGTGTATACATGCGTGGTCTTCATTTGCAAAATTTATAATATATTGCTGGGTCTAATAAACCTTGCATACCTAATCTTGTTTTTAAATGGCAAAATAATAGCAGCTTTTCATCTATAACTCAGCAAATACTTTTTCCAGAATTATCAAATCTCAGTCATGCTGTTTAGATTTTCATTAGACAGCATAACAGGCAGCGTTAATGTATGCGTGTTTTCTCCAACTTAAAAAATACAACATGAAAGTCTTAAATTTGTAAACATACTTTTAGCTACACAGTATTTTTAGCCTAGTGTGTAATTCACACTTTTGTGGCATGTGTATCAGATGTAGCTTTCTGCAGAAACATTACACTAACTTTCCTTACAGTGTCTAATACTAGCATGTCTGTTAACTTTAAAACTTCTTTAGGAAATTGGAGACGGAATACAGTCTCACTACGTTCTCACCCGTATCTTACTGAAGTCATTCCATCTCACCTTGTTCAATGTGAGACTAGCATTCAGGACACTTATTGTGTCATTGTTACATATTCTACCTTTGAAATTTTTATGCTTTCAACTCTTAAAACTGAATACAATGTTTTCTGTTTATCACTTAAATATTTATTCTTTCATTTCTAGAACATAAAATACTTAAACTGTATATACCATCTCCTAATTAATTATTCATTTTCTACTGTGCTAAACTTGAAGTTTGTAGAGTTATGTATTATGACCGATACAATTGTTGGTCCATTATATTTGCATCTGTTTACAGCTGTATTTCACTTTACCTATGACCTGGGTCAAGCCCGAAAAGGATACTAGAACCAGTGACCTACTCTGTTATCAGATTCAAACACAGAAATAAAATACCAAGATTGCAAGTGAAAAGTATCCATTTGACTCAACCCCAGTTCTTGTTCAACAAGCATTAAGTATCAGAAAACACAACTCCAGGAAGGATATATTTAATTCTGCATGGGGAAGCTGCTTCTCACAACATGATGAAGTATACCATGTATGTAAGTGGTAAAATATATTTACTATTGGTTATGTTGTCAATACATACAATAAGATGGTATTCTGAATTTTTGAAAATAGTAAATAATGCCTTGGCAGTAAATGGCACATTATAACAATTAAAACTGTAACTTCATCTAACAATCTGCTCCTTTAACATATCAACAGAAAGCAGGGGATAGTAATTTGAGAGAAAATCTGAATTGTCTGACAAAACCCTCATCTCAGTTGTATTTCTTTGGATAGCAATGTTAAAATATAAAATAATGTGTACACTTGCATGCATTGTCATTTTTCTTCAAGGAAAAGAAAACAAATTTCCATCATTCACATCCTGCTGCAACCTGACAAACTGTACCTCTAGGCTTTATTAATACAATGAGAAAATATCTGCTCTGCTCCCACAGCTGATGGAAAGATAATTAAATAAAAAGACCCAAGCAGAGCTCCTACATGGAGTGAAATTGAAAGCGGCATAATGCTGTGGCGCCCTGTTGTTTGTGTGAAAATATCTCCACACGGAATGTGGTTTTAATGCCCGCTAGACTGAAGAGCTTATTGTCAGGAAATAACCAAAAGATGTGGACCAAAATGTTGAAAGGAAGCCTGCTGAATTTCTTTGCTTTGGGCAATAGTGTGGCAAGTCCTATGTAATTTAGTATCCCTCTGAACCCACACTGCCTTGAAAAAAAATGTATTTCTTCTAGGGAGCACAGTGAACTTGTCTGAGCCTGTTATAACACAGAAGGCTCTGCACAAGGTAGCTAGGGATCACATAAGCAGCTGCAATTTTCTCTCAGGAAGTTGTAGACAGCTTTGCAAGCTTCTTCTGTGCCGGAGGGAGCTGGTGGGGGGAGAGTCTAGCATTGTGTACTGAATAAATGCTTCTGCAATCAACAAGGAGTGTGACAACAGCACTGCCTGTTACTATTATTATTATTATTATTATTATTATTATTATTATTAAGCATTTTCTGCTGTTAAGAAAACCCAGTCCCTCATGTACACTCTCTTGTATCACTAGGATTGCCTCTTTTAAAATGCCCATATACTGTATTTATTCTCATTGAGTAGAAACTGCATGTATGTTCTAAAATATTATTCTGGAAGAGAAAACACAGTCAGGAAATCCTTCTATGTGGCACACCTCATCACTAAGGGCTTTTCATCCAGAAAAAAAGAGGTCATTGTCCCACTGTACTCATCCCTCATTAGACCCATTATAGAATACAATGCCCCATTTGGTATGTACCTCTCAAGACATCTGCAACAACTAGAAAGGCCACAGAAATACCTAACTAAAAGAATCACAGGCCTAAAGCAGATGCCCTATGCTGACCACCTTAAAAAACTCCAGCTATACTCTGTCGCATATCGTCTACTCCGAGGCGATCTCTGCTTAACATACAAAGCCATGTCAAACCCAGAGCTGTTGGACATGCTACACTTAAATAAATCCCAATCCCTCAGAGCCACACACTTCATAGGTTCATAGGTTCATACTAGGCTATCTGCCCGAGGGCATTTACAAGCCTAGCCCATCGTTTTGTGGCTTACGCCACCCCTTTAGTATGGGGAACTATACCCATTATTTTGCTGTGCCTCTGTCTAGCAGTGACACTGAGGTAATCCCTGGGGTATATCTGCGATCTCCCATCCATTGGTCAAGATTTCTCTTGAACAAGGCCAGCGAGGTGCTCTGCCTCACATGTACCGGGATTTTGTTCCACAGCATAGGGAGTCTTTGGGTGATGAATCTATCCCTCCAGCACGTCCTATTAATAGCCATGTCGAGGTTTAAGTCTCCGCCCTTGTGGCTCTGATGGATCTAGATTTTTGAGGTGAAGCATATTCATCAAATCTGGGTTTGACATGGCCTTGTATGTTAGGCAAAGGTCACCTCTGAGCAAGCGGTAAGTGACTGAATAGAGCTGGAGTTCTTTCAGTCGGGCAGCATAGGACAGATTTTTGAGACCCTTTATCCTTTTGGTGAGGAACTTTGTGGCCTCTCCAGCTGCTGCAAGTGTCGGGTCAGATACATCCCGAATGGGGCATTGTACTCAATCATTGGTCTGATGAGTGATGAGTAAAGGGAGACTATGACCTCCCTTGATCTAGATGAGAATCCCTTCATGATAAGGTGGGCAATGTAGAAGGTCTTCCTAACTACTTTAGCTACATGGGTGTCGAATGACAGACTACTATCAACCTGGGTCCCCAGGTCCCTGATAACTTCTTCTGTGCTCAGTGGATTGCCACCTATTTGGTAGCTAGGGTAACCTTGTTTTTCCCAAAGGGTATGACTATGCATTTTTGGCATTTAACTTCAGGCCGTGGCTCTGGCACCAGTTATCCGTTTCTGTGAGACCCTTCTGAAGGATATCTGTGTCAGATGTGTTTTCTACTATGGCCCAGTTTGCAGTCATCTGCAAACTTTGTCAGCCATAACCCTCCTGTGTTTGCTTGTACTTGGAAAAGTAGATGCCAAACAAGAGTGGGCCCAGGACTGAGCCCTGTGGGACACCACTTGTGACAGGCTTTGAGTCTGACATGGCGCCAGCAACTCTGACCCTGTGGGTTCTGTCACTCAGCCAGTTTGCAACCCATCTTGTGATGTATGGGTTAACATTTAAGCTGATGAGTTTTTCAATGATACCCGAGTGGGGTATTGTATCGAAGGCCTTAGCCAGATCGAGGTAGGCTGTATGGACTGCCTTTCCTCATCAATGGCTTTGGTGACTGTTTCAAGAAGTCAACCAAGTTTAAAAGGCATGATCTGCCTTTGACAAAGCCAAACTGGGTTGGATCCAAAGTCTGCAAATTCCTATGTCTTTATTTATGAGGTCCATTATGATCCTCTCCATGGCTTTGCAGATAAGGCTTGTCAAGCTAATGGGCGGTAATTTCCAGGGTCGGTGGAGGCACCGCCTTTGTGAAGTGGGACCACAGTTGCAGTGCGCCACTCCTGGGTACGTATCCAGAGGTAAGACTTTGATTAAACAGCTGTCCTAGCTGTGGGTTTAATTCCTCATTGAGTTCGTGGAGCACACAGCCGGGGACACCATCAGGTCCCATGGATGCTGTGTTTTTGTTTTGGAGAGAGCAGTTCTCACTTGGGCGCTGGAGATGTTTGGGGGCTGCAATCGTTTGGTATAGATATCTCTCCTTTTGGGGAGGGGAGAAGTTTGCACTGAACCTGTCAGCCAGTATGTTGGCAATGTCTGTAGGATCAGTAATCTTCACATCATTTTGAACTAGTTCTGAGCATATCTGGGAGTTTCCTCCTAGGTTTCTAACATAGCTAAAGAAGGCCTTATGATTGTCTTTTGAGTCTTTAGCTATTTTTCTCTCGAAATTTGCTTTGGATGATTTTATGAGAGCTCTTAGTTTTTACTTATAGTGATCAAGGGTGTCTTACCTTTTAAGGATTTTGCTCTATCTTGTAGTAGCTTCCTCCTTTTATTGTAGAGTTTGTTTATGGCTGGGGTCCACCAGACTGGACGCTTGCCTTTGGTACTAAGAGTCTTTGTTTTGTTTGGGATTGCCTTATCCATGCAGTCCTGCAGGTGCTGGTAGAAGGTGTTTGTAAGTGATTCAGCGGCTTGAGTACTGTTTTCCGCCAGCTCGGGGGCCTTAAAGGAGACCACACTAGTCTTTAGAAGTGTGAAGTCGGCTTTTGAGAAGTTCTTTACTGTGGTCTTTTATTTCAGGTGGGGGTGGGATGAGGACCTCCAGTGAGATTAGTTTGTGATCTGATCTCACCAGTGAGGGGTATACTTCCGGTGTTGAACATTGTGCTCCCATGTTCGTGATGATGAGATCAAGTATGTTATCTCCTCTTGTGGGGATGGTGACTAGTTGTTCCATGGCATTTGAGTTTATGAATTCCAGGAACTTTTGGGCTAGGGTGTTTGGGCTTGAGTAGTGTTCCCAGTCTATATTAGGGTAATTGAAGTCACCTAGTATGATGGTGTTTGGTGATACATTTATCCCCTCTAGTGTTTTCAGGAAGGCCATGTGAGGTTCCTGAGTTTGTGAGGGTGGCCTGTAACATGCTACAATTTGCAGAGCAGTCTTGCCTATGGTTAATTGCACCTGGATGGTCTCCGATGCATCGTGCATTGCCACCAGTCTTGAGGTGTGGGTGTCCTTGATGAATATGGATACCCCTCCTTTCTTGGTATTGTCCGGATTTTGGGGCGGAACGCATGATATGAGGTAAAACCTGATAGCGCTGGGGTGCTCTCAGGAGCCTTGAACCAGGTTTCTGTCACAGCACAGACATCGATGTTCTCCATACTGAGAAGGGCCTCGAGTGCGTGCATTTTGAGATTTAGACTTCTGGCATTGAGCAGCATTACCCTTAGTTTTTTTCCTTTTTGTGTTCTAGGGTGGTAGGTTTAGAATTTGAGCCTTGCCTAAAAAGGCACTATGGGGTGGCAAGAGCCTTTGCCAATATCCGGAATCCCAGGGTGACAGGTGCAAGCCATCCCTTGAAGCAGTGTGGCTTGTCCAGCATGTCATCCCAGGCAGACAGATACTGGATCCCCTTTGAATGACACCAGTGTTTAAACCAATTGTTAAAGCTGATCATCTTATCTCTGTATTGTGGCATCACTCTTGGTGAAGGTAGGATACTGCTCAAGGTCAGGGTCATACCTGCCTGGGCTACATAATCAGAGAGCTCCTCAATGTCTCTTTTCATGTAGTCCAAGGAGGTACGTCTCAGGTCGTTTACACCAGCGTGGACAATGACTGAGTCATATTTGTACTTGCTGTTGAGAGACCTGAGTGCTTGCGTTATGTGGCGGATTCTAGTGCCCGACAGGCAGCTTACTGTGACCTTCTCCTTACTCAGTCTGGTGAGCGGGACGTCAGTGTGTCTGACTATGGAGTCACCAATGACTAGTGTGTCTGGCATTGTGTTTGGCCTTAAGGGCTGTGACTGTTTGACACTCTGACTGTGAGGTCTATGTGTTGCAGGTGTTGTGTTCTGAGGTGGTGGTTGTTTGGGTGTCTGCTTTGGTGGCCTCTGCTGTTTTGGTAGATTTTTGATCAGAGCCTCCGAGTATGTCTTTGTGTGTTTATGTGTATGATTTGAGGTTGTAATGGTGCTATGTGAGACTGGGTCTATAGTGTGTGTGGTAACCTTCTCCTCCTGACTGGTCTTGCCAGTCCTGTGTTGAGAGAGCTCAGCCTCCAGTTTGGCCGTATAGTTGCATCTCTCGCATGTATTTGTGTTTTGTGGGAGGAGGAGAGGGTTGTCTGTGTACATGAGGCAATTGTAACATTGCCTCAGTATTCCCAGGTTCACCAGCTGAGCAGGAGAGGACACTAGCAACTGATCCCTCGACATGCTAGAAGGATAGACAAAAACTTTAAAAAAGATTCAGGGGGACATGGGTGACCGAGAAATGGGGGGTTACTTTTTTGGGGTACTATCTATGACAAGAGTGCCGTATCAAGGTAATAAGTACTGTAGGAGCAAGTGCTAGGTTTAACAGATAGAGAATAGTCTACTTGAAGTCAAGTGGAGATGATCTTTTTAGTTATAGGATACGCTGATTAGATCAGTAGTATAGTTCGAGGAAGGTAGTTTTAAGGGAAAATTTGAAGAGTGGACTTTAGGTAGCCCGAATAGTTTAAACCTGCTTAACCGGCGCTGCCCTAGTGTGCAACAGTGGCAGCTCCGCGCTAAGGATCTAAACCTTGCCATCACAATAAACAAAACATGCTGGAGGGATGGATTCCTGACCCAGAGACTCCCCAGACTCTGGAATAGACTGCCCATACTTGTCAAGCAGAGCGCCTCTTTGGCCCTCTTCAAAAGGAACCTTGATGATTGGATGGGAGAAAGGAAATTCACCCCAGGGATCACGTCAGTCGCCCTGCTAGACAGGGGTCCAGGGAAGTAAATAGTGTGGGAAGAAATAGCCAGGGAATTGTTATGGCTAGGCTTGTATAGCCCCTAGGGCGATAGCCTAGTACCTACCTATGAACCTATGAAATGAATGAGGATCTCAGAAGCTTTTAGGTAATTACTACATTTGATAAAATCTTATATTTTTGTGGATGAAAAGACATTGCATTTTTGCATTTACATTATCGTACATACTCAGAATACTCTAATGATTATGCCTTTTCATAGTACATCATCACATCAAATAACTCACTCTGCTTTAACACTGACAATGCATATGTTGTCATGTGACTTTCTATAATTACACACAGTCAAACAGATATGAGGCATCTGACTGAATACCGAACCATAACCTTAGTGATTCTGCTACATGACAATATCATTGTGTTTACATCTGAATGAGGAGAAAAAAGGCAATACACTTATAAAAATTAATTATTATTGCTTAGCAATAAAGCATTTCAGATCTGATTATTAATGTACTGCTTTACCAAAAATACAGAACACTAGGTTAGGACTCAGCTCAGAAGCAATGCCATTCTGCAATGATACACACCACCTTATAGCTTGTTGCATACCTAAACATTTGCATTTTCAGTGTGATCCCAGTTAAGGATTAATTTTAAAATATACTAGCAGTTCTGTATTGCATTTTCTAAATGTTAATTTGTTTTCAGTAGACCACTAACAAAAATTATTCCATTCCTACACCTTTTTTTACATTCCCACTATTCTGACTGAACAGTTCTTCTTCTTCTTGCAATTTCAAACTCCCTTAATAAGAAGCTGAGATCCCTCATAAAATCCTCCAAAGCTAGTTACAAAAATAAAATTACCAAAGATTCCAAAGACAACCACAAGGCATTCTATAGTTATGTCAAGAATCTAAATGGCAATGCTCAAATCTGCTCTGAGCTACAACAGAATGGCATTAAATATACTGATCCCAAGGATATTGCCAATATCCTGGCAGATCACTTTAGTGCCAATTTCACCCCCCCCCCAAACCCCTAAAGGGCCTATACTAAAAGATTGCCAAGTTTCGGTAATCATGGCCACACAGGTAGAAACCGCACTCTCCAAAGCTAAGAATACAGCATCCATGGGACCAGATGACATCCCGGGCTGTGTACTACATAAACTACAAAATGAACTGTCACCTCACCTAAGTGTCATGTTTAATCATAGCCTCACCTCAGGCTTTGTGCCCACTGAGTGGTGCACAGCTACAGTTATCCCACTCCACAAGGGGGGATCCACCTTGGATCCCGGGAACTACCGTCCCATCAATCTGACGAGCCTGATCTGCAAGGGCATGGAACGCATTATCATGGAACTTAGAAACAAATACATTGGCGGTGGTGCAGCGGGAAAGCCGCAGTGGTGCAGTGGTAGCATTGTTGCCTCACAGCAAGAGGTTCTCCATTCGATTCTCAGCTGGAGTGCCTTCTGTGTGGAGTCTGCATGTCCTCCCCGCAGTCGAGTAGCATTCGAAAGACATGCGTAGAATGGGTGTGCCTTCGTTGAAGGTTGGGCATCGACCTGGCACCTCGGCACCATAAAAATCTACTGCCAATTATTAGCGGCCCGGGGTTCCACTGTGGCAACCTAAAGGCGAATGAACAACACCAACATTGGCAACCTTCAAACACTGGACCCCACCCAGTTTGAGTTCGTGAAGGGCTGATCTTGTCTCTTGGACCTGATTGACTTCTTTGAATCAGTCTCCAGAGCTGTGGATGAGGGTAAGGCGGTCCACACAGCCTATCTGGACCTCTCCAAGGCCTTTGACACCATCCCCCACTCTGGAATCATAGATAAACTTACTAAGCTGGGCATAATTCCCTATGTCACTCAATGGGTTGCCAACTGGCTTACTGACAGAACCGAGAATGTAAAAGTAGCCGACTCCAAATCCAGCTCCAGACAAATGACAAGTGGAGTACCTCAGGGTTCAGTACTGGGACTGCTCTTGTTTGGCATCTACTTCTCTGAAGTACAGGCCAACACTAAGGGATTCTGGCTAATAAAGTTTGCAGATGACTGCAAACTGGGAGCCATTATTGAATCCCAAGATGATATTCTACAAAAGGGCCTTGCAGAAACAGATGCTTGGTGCCAGAGCCATGGGCTCAAGCTTAATGCCAAGAAATGTATAGTTATCCCTTTTGGGAAAAACCATGTACACATGAATTACCACATAGGTGGCAGTACACTAAACACCGAAAGTGTGATGAGAGACTTAGGGACACAGGTGGACAGTGGTATCACCTTTGATAACCACATCGCCACAACAGTCAGGAAATCCTTCTATGTGGCACACCTCATCACTAAAGGCTTTTCATCCAGAAAAAAGGAGGACATTGTCCCACTGTACTCATCCCTCATTAGACCCATTATAGAGTGCAATGCCCCATTTGGTATGTACCTCACAAGACATCTTCAACAGCTGGAAAGGCCGCAGAAATACCTCACTAAAAGAATCACAGGGCTAAAGCAGATGACCTATGCTGACCATCTAAAAAAACTCCAGCTATACTCTGTGGCATATCATCTACTCTGAGGCGATCTCTGCTTAACATACAAGGCCATATCAAACCAAAAGCTGCTGGACATGCTCCACTTAAAGAAATTCCAATCCCTCAGAGCCAGACGCTCCAGGGATCTAAACCTTGCCATCACAATGAACAAAACATGCTGGAGGGATAGGTTCCTGCCCCAGAGACTCCCCATACTTTGGAACAGACTGCCCATACATGTCAAGCAGAGCGCCTACTTGGCCCTCTTCAAAAGGAACCTTGACAATTGGATGGGAGATAGGAAATTCACCCTGGGGATCACATCAGTCACCCTGCTAGACACGGGTCCAGGGAAGTAAATATTGTGGGAAGAAATACCCGGGGAATTGTTTGGCTATGTTTGTATAGGCCCTAGGGCTGATAGCCTAGTACCAACCTATGAACCTATGAATCCAGTGTGAACAGTTAGTTTTAAAACATAACAATCAGGCAGGAAACATAGTAACTGACCATTTTTTAATGCCTCAGATCTCCTACAATGTCAGCACAAACAGAAATCAAAACGATGGTGACTAACTCAGGCTACCATATAGATATCCCCTACAATTTTTTCCTGTTAAAGTAAAATCTGCCTTTCTGTTATACTGGCTTAATTCAGTGTTCCTAATTAAAGATCAGATCAGAGTTAGGGTCATTTCTCTGTCACATTAACACATACTATTTACAATGATAAGGCTAAGAAACAAAAGTATTATTTCATGACAGTATCCTGAAGAAAATATTTCTGAAAATTGCTTTCACCAATAATTGAGTGTAGCACTTTTCTTCACTGATATATGACCAGGGAGATAGTTTATATAATTTGGGTCTATATCTCTAATCAAATTTACTATTTATGGAATCCCTATTTGTCGACCCCTGTTCATCGAATGCAGAAATCAACTAACGTACTTTTAGAAGAACCTTTTCCTAGGGCTAACCAGTGATTGGCCAACCTACCAACCATGAAAAAAACATAAATTTTAAAACCTAATCAGGTGAGAGGCTACACCCCCCAGAACCCCCCCCCAAATAAATATACCATCTCTGAGATCGCACTACAGTGGGAAAAGGGCAAATTCCAGATGGTGGCCAACATTTGCTTTGCCCTATGAAAAGTTTCATTTAAAGTGTGTTGTCTGATTTTTGTGCATGACGAACTGGGGTCAACAAAGAGGGATTCAATAAATAGTAAGTTCAATTAAATGATATAGACCCATATAATTTAAGGGTGCCAGGGTTTCTCTCTATATTGGGGTTGCAGTGGGGGAAGATTGTTCTGTAATTCACAGAAAGTGGCTTTCAGTAATATTTTTTAAACTTTTGTCAACAAGTATAGTTTGAGCCACAGTCATGAATCTAATATTCTCATGATGATGACATCCTGTTCTCTTTCTATTTTTGAGATATACACTTTGATATCTCTCAGTGTCAGTGAAAGAAGATAAAAATGATCTGCTGAACGTTTCCTGAAACTTAGTAAAAGAATACCTGGTATCAGTGGAGGACATAGCCTATATTTTACATATTTACATCTGTGTGCATGTCTTTTTCCATGCGTACGATTTGGTGTACAATTTTGCAAACCTAGTCCAGTCTGCACTTGGCAGAGCAGATGAACCACACACATCACTAGATTTTTGTTATTTCTAACAACAGCTTTGGAATAAGAGTTTCATAGCATGTCCCTGGAATTTCTACAACTGCTGCTAAAACAAGTAAATATCTGCAAATTATCATGCATTCTCAAACATTGCCCAGTGTAGATCATCACTGCATTCATTTTGTATTATTAGTAATGAATGTTTTTCCATTGTCAGAACTTTAAAGCAAACCAATACAACTATTTCAAATATTAAGAGTTAAGCTGCAGTATTGACATTAAATTATTCTTAAGGTTAAGGATTTTAGTGATCTGTTCTGGATGTACTACCTGAAAATTCCAAATCAAATATAATGAAAAATAACAAGAAAATCCCAGTCAAGCTAGAGTTCTCACTGTGCGATTCCTTAAAACCTCTTGTAAAAGAGGATGATGGGATATATGCAAATGATCACTTAAGCGGACTGTTTATGCTGT
>NC_056732.1:313347865-313400365 GCF_019279795.1 Protopterus annectens
ACTGGACATAATTAAGACTTAAGGAGAATAATTTTACTATCGCCCTTCTATACATGATTTAGAATGTAATAGGAAATGAGTAGAAGTAGGTTGAAAGGTTAGATGTGATCTGATTTATGTGATGAACTAGTATCACCTAGAGAAAGGGTGTTTAGAGTAAATAAGGCATTGCATCAGATTTCTTTCCTATCCAGGAATGGTACATGACCATAGCCATGTATTGGTTAAGTGAGATTTAAGAGTTAATTTAAAGTGGGATAAGCTGGTAGTAGATGTTATTTGTCATGGTAAGTTATTCCAGATTTTAGCTGTGTAGCTCAAGAAAAGGGAGTCACCTGATTTATTGTTTGTTTTGCTAACATTTAGCAGGGATTTGCTACTTGAGGGAAGTACATGTTTGTTAGAGTAAGGATTTAATAAGTTTTGAAGTGCAGGTGTTTTTTTCTGGTTGGTGCAGGATCTTAAGTGCCAAAAACAGTTGGTGATAAGTTATTAGGTGAGGGGAGGGAGTTCTAGCCAATTCAATTGTATGAAGGCAGTTCAATGATGTGTCCTAGAGCTGGCATTAGTTGCAAATTTTGCAATTTCATTATAGCAGGATTCAAATTCATCTAAATTTGATTTCCTAAGGTTTGTGAGAATTGTAGCTGCATAGAAAAGAGTTGAGATAATGTGTTCTAGCTATAGTGGCTTTTGTGTTATTAGTGAAATATTTTTCATTTCTATAAAGTGCACCTATTTTTTGTGAACTTTCTTAATGGTCTGAAAAATATGGACATCAATTTTCAAACTACTGTTGATTTCTACAGCTAAAAGTTTTGTGTTGTATGGGAGAGATGATGGTGTTATTTAGTGATGAAATACTGAAGGAGATGGGCAGGGTAATGTTTCTAGTAGGGTAGAAAAGCACAAGTCTGGTTTTGTTGAGGTTTAAAATAAGTTGAGAATTCGTTAGCCAAGCTTCTACTGCAGTGAAAGATTGTTGAGTTATTAATTGTAGATGGTGCAGAGAAGAAGCTGCACATAGTGCGGAATCAATGACATGCTGTACAAGCAATGTATGAAGGGCTGAGGTATGGAGATTGCTAGTAAAGAGAAGAAATAGTAGGCAGCCTAGAAGAGAATGTTGGAGAACTCCTAAGATGATGGCTAGTAAAGAAGAAAGGCTTTGTTGCCATTAACCTGTTTACTGTTGGTCTGTTAGATAATTTTTGAACCAGGACAGAGTAGACTGGCTTAAGCTGTGTTCAGTAAGAACATTTAACAGCTTGCTATGACCATATCACAAACCTTAGAAAGGGGAAGAAAAACAGCAGATACAAATTTGCCATTGTTTTTGTGGTGGTTGACTGTATCAGTTTAGGTCATAAGGGCAGTGGTGGTGCTGTGGAAGGGGCAGAACCCATGTTGGGTATTGGATAGTAATTTGTTAGTAAGTAGGATAATTTGTGTATGCATGCATCTTTCTAGTATCTTTGATATGGGTGATAGTATAGCAATTGGCAGATAATTGGACAATTTGCTTGACTTGCCACATTTGTGTAATGGAATAATATATGAAACTTTCTAAATTGATGGAACTAGTTGTTCAGTGATAGAACAATTACTGAGGATGGATATAGGGATAGAGATGGCATCAGCTGCAATTCCACGATATTCTGCAAGAAGTTTATCCACAGCTAGAGTAGTGGGTTTCACATTTTTTAGTATTTTTTTATTGTGTTGGTAGATATGGGTTGTAAGGAGAATGAGTTCCTATTTTTGTCAGAAGTAGGACTAATGGAGTGGTAATAGAGGTGTACTTGTTGGAGAGAGCTATAACTGTTTCTGTAAAATGTTTGTTAAATGGAGTGGTTTTACTTTCTAAATTGTTCGTGGAAAATGGAGTGGGTGTTCCAGGTTTGCCTTGTAGGAAGATGTCATTGACTGCTCTCCAGAATTGTTGTGGGTTGTTATGGTGTTTGTTTTGGTTAGTAATGTAATAATTTGTTTTGTCCTGTTTGATTAGATTTTTTGCCTTGCTTCTGAGTTTATGATATGCATGTTTGTCAGATTGAGATTTAGTGATATGCCATTTACTCCAAGCTTTATCTCTATTTTTTAGGAGTACTCTAGTTTCTTTTGTTAGCCATGGATGGAATTTGGACTTTATTCTAATAGTCCTTGGGGGTGAGGCCGGTTTGTTTAGTATAGTCAGGAAGGTGGAATTAAAGATTTCACAGCATCTTCTAGGGGGAGATGATTAAGCGAAGCCCAGTTGCAAAGCTTTAGAGTGACTACAAATTCTTGGGTGCTAATGTTAGTTTTGTTTCAGATACAATGGTAAGTGGTAAGCTTAGAAGGGTTTATTCTGTGTATAATTAAGCATGTGGCAAGGTGATCACTAAGGGAATCTAGGAGAGAGCCAGAATGATATGAAAGATGAGCTCTCTTTGTTAATATTCAGTCTAAGGTCTAACTGTTCTACACTATTTATCTATATGCTGTCAAATGTTATATTTGTGGAGTTTTTCTACTCAGGCCTCTACAGAAAATGGACCAGTTTTACCCCAGTGGACCATCACAGTAACCACGTGTCAATAAATAAACAAAGATGGACTGTCTATTAGATGATTTATCTATCTTGGTAAGGACTTGAATAGTTTGGGTGAAGCCACGAAGGTTGGTGTTGGTGATGGGGTTATTGGAATCACAGGTGATCTAGTCAATGGTGAAATCACCCAGGATTATTGTCTCTTGGGGCAGCGCTTTGGAGGAACAATCCAAAATATTTTGTAGTATGGAGATGCTCTGACTTGGAGGGTTATAGGATCCTAAAATATTTATATGCTTTTTAGCATTAAATTTTAGTTGTGCAATCATGATTTCTTTGTTATCAAAATTTTAGGCATTACATTCTATGGCTTCAATGATGAGGTTATTTAGCTATTCCTCCACCTCTTTTTGGTCATTTGGTCTTGTCTTACTATATTATATCCCAGAGGTAATATTTTGTTGTTAGATATATCAGGTTTTCACCATGTTTCTGTGATTAAAGCACTATCTAGGGAATATAAAGAAAGAAATGCATGTAGGTCATGGATTTTGTTTGTAATACTTCTGATGTTAATTTTTAATATTAAGATGTCTGGTGATTTCCTAGGAAAATATGGCATGTGGTAGGTTTGGTTGCAGGGTTGAAAGGGTATACTGTCTAGACTACATTTGGGGCCTGGGTTAGGGTAAATATCACTGCTGAGAATAAGTTTAGATACTATGTCTAATATGGTTCTAATCATTTTGACTGTATATGTGTCATATTTTAGTAAGATGTGGGAGGTGCTTTGGTATGGGATTATAAACTTTATGCGGGTAGTCACATAAAATAGGATGGGAGTAGTTTGAATTATTTAGAAGGGCTTGGTAAGAAGTTAAATGTGTGGTTAGTAATAATGTCAATAAAACAAAGCTATATAATGCTATAATTTTGAGGTAGTGATTCATTAGTAGGGCAGGTTGGTGAAGCAGGTAAAACTGATATTAAAATTAGTATCTAGTAAGCTACCCTTAGACTATTTCATTAGAGCTTTAATATAATTGATTTGATAACCTACTTTATCAGAGGTGGGTTATGATTAGTAAAATGATCAGGGCAGTAATTTGGTTATGTAGAACTTGTTTGATTGGATAATTATAGTTTGTGGGTGTGGTTAGTTTCAAATAAATGTAGGTATAACGGGGGTGTGTGAGAAATAGGCCTGAGAAGGCCTGAGCATAGAGCGGGCAAACAGAGTGGGATGACCCATGATGTAGTGGGGGAATAATTCAAAAACAATCATCAGCTTTAGTAAAGGTATATTTGTTTTTCAAAGTTCTAAGTCTATAATAATTTCTTCATACAGCAGTGTAGACTGATGTATTTTAAGCCTAGATGCAAGTAACGCAAATTAAACAAAGTGCTCCTATTATTGTTGATTTTTACTCTTAAGTAGCCCTTTCTGAACTAGTGAGACAGAATCACACCCTGGATATATTTGGTTAAGGTTTAGATATCTGAAATGAAATATAACTAAGAAGCATTAATATTCTGGTATTTAGTATTTAAAAGTCTTTTCCTTTTAAAACTAAGAGAAAGGGGGTGGAGGCATATGATATATATATAAACATATATATATATATATATGTGTATATATATATATATATATATATATATATATATATATATACACACATATGTGTGTGTGTGTGCGTGTATGATATATACATATACATATTCATGTTTACAATACAATATACTGCTTGTTCTTGGTAAAATATATTCAATGATTCCATTAGTCTGTTGCAGGCAACATACTTAACTATTTGAAAAGTCAAATGTTCAGATAATCTGTTAAACCTAACATGCATTTATGGATAGATATATTTTGCTGCTTCTCTCTTAAATTGGTAATTAGAACGACAACAAAAAACAGAACAGTGCAGACAAGAGACATGTTATGACCCTATTCGTTGTTCATAGACTGTACTTTTTCAAACAAAATAAAATAGATTTCTCTGCTGTCATGCAAATATAATGCAACATGATACAAGTAGTGCAGCTATACTTCTCTGGTCATCTGAGTGCCAAGCTGAAGCATTTGTAGACTCTTGGTTGATTGAAAATGTAATTTGCTATTTTTTTCTTAACATGGAGCAAAGCCTCACTCATTCTGCTTGTTCTTACATCTCTCACTGGCTATGTTTGCTCATAGACATGAATTGTACATATCAAGACATGCTAGCACTTATTTGTTTTGCATTTAGCAACCAGATGTCCATCACATAATTCAATATATTTTACCTCATTATAGTACAAGAAAAAATATGCCAGTGTGTTCAGCTTACCCTGAACAAATTCAATACAAAAAGACAATGAAGCTTAAAAATATAATAATAAAAAGAACAACAAAAGGTAAAGTAAGGGTAGTGGAAATATTACAAAAATGGAGATTTTTCAATATTTTGGCTTCCCTTACTTAATTTTTTGGGTGTTCCTTTTCTCCCTAAACAAATCCCATATAGCAGACCTGCTGTGCCATTAACATTCTTACCTGACAGTCTGTTACCTAATCTGTTGTAATTAACCTAATCATATTCCCACATTCATGTGCAAGTCATCACAGTGCTATAGAACAGAAAACTGAAAGTTTGTAGCTCTGGATAGAAACAAACTTAAGGGATTACTTGACTGTAAAGTACATGGGACTTGTATACAGCAGAAAACATTGAAAATCAAACATAAAATCTAACTGTGCAAGTCAACATCGCATGCATATAGCAGATACATAAAACACCAACATTTGTAGCAATATATTTTATCCAAAGACAATCATATAGTCTATGAAATTATGCCATTTGCTAGAGTTCTTTTACCAGATCTAGTTCAGACTGCCAGCTGTGCAGAAATGTTTGCTGCTGCATTTTGAAGAAAAGCTTGCATTAACCTGCAAACGTTTCAGCACAAATCAGTTTGCATGGATTATAGGAAATCAAAAGCACAAAAAAGTAAACATTAATTAAATATTAATAGACATACTGAACAGTCCAGTGCTGAAAAATGAACAGCACTGTGGCAAGCAGAAACCCTGTCCACCCTTAAAATGTGATGCTTCAGGTCACTGGTGTAGCCAAGCATTCAAGTCAGCACATCTGTTTCCTAAGGCTTAGAAAGTGCAGAATATCTGCAACTATATATATTAGTAGAACGCTTTGCAATAGGAAAATTCACCCAGAAGCTTTCTTTCACAACTCTTCAGCTGAAAAGGATGTGCATGTTTCTTAAGAACATAATAAGCAACACTTAGAGATATTTTTTTCTAATACAAGGAGACAAAGAGTAAGAATATAATGCTGAGTAATACATGAAGATTTCTGGCTACTCTCATAGTCCATGCAAAATGCTGACTGCATTATTACCTTTAGTATTTCCACATCATCTGCCAGGACAGGACATGTAGCTAAGGTAATATTTCTATAGCCATTGCAAAGAGCATACAGAGAGACATTTCAGCTTAGTGTTGTACTAATATTCAGTTTTAGCACTGCAATATTGTCACACTGTTGAATTTAAATAGAGGAAAGCTGTACATAAAGATTATTTTTTTTTCAGTTTGCAAATCACTGACTAAAATACAGCATGGCTGTTTACATTCGGATTTCTAGCAATGACGGTCATATTCTCATGAAAAACTGACTTTTCTTTTTAAGCATTTACTTATATCATTAGCAGGAATTTGTGGTCTGTAATGTTGAATTAGAGCATTTCATTTTTTTTTTTGTAAATGCTGATCATGTTTATGAAGACATTCAGTTACTTTAGGCAGCAGGTTGCCAAACAAGGCATTTGACCTTGTCGGAGTTCAATATGATTTTAGAGCCCTCCTTATTGCTGCACAATATATAAGGGAAAGGAATATCTACTGCATTCCCGAGGGAGTTGTAGAAGTGAACATTTGGCATTACGGAGATTCAGGACATTTGGTATATATGGTCGCTGGTGTTTGCATTACAAAGAACTAGGAAATGAAATGGCATATACTAGATAATTGAAATTAGTTGTTTTCAACAACAGTCCCAGTCCTGATTCATTCACATAGGTGTGTATTCCAGTACAACTGTTTAAGAAAATGATTTGTTAATAAAGTATATCAGCTGATATGCACTAAAAGAAGAAAACAATATTTTGCCTATATTGAAACCAAAAAAACCCACATGATGCACTTTCCTGTCTTATTAGTATGTTTGACAGGTCTTCTGCACTTTCAGCACTTGCATATCAATTACCTGGCTGACAGGATTGTTAATGTCCAGTCACTGTACAAATGGCTACAGCAAACTGCCGTCTCAGCTTGTTTCATTTTTAAGGAGATACCACATACTATTTTCCTACTGTAGCTCATAACGAATTCAACGTGCAGTGGTTACAAACTTAACTGCCATTTATTCCTAACTGTACACTCCTTCATGTTTTTGTAGTTCTGAGAAAGAGGTGTCACCACATACTTCACTCTGCGTAGACGTGGTGATAATCAGATAAACTGGTGTTTGACTTCATTTACATTAGAAAAACAGGAGACCACTTGTTTTCATCTACATTTATACCCCTCTATTTTCTGAATAAAAGTGGCTACGTGTTATTTTTCAAAATTATCTGCAGTTTTCATCTGCATAGCTCTCAGCCTTCCATCCAAAAATATGGAACGCATCCTCTCATAATTTAACTAATGGACAAAATGTGGAGCACTCTCTAACAACTTACTAACGACTTTAACAAGGAACTTCACAAAATAGTTAAATATGTTACCTTATACCTATAAATAGTTCATTTGATGAATTAATATAACTCAGTATTATTTACTTTGTGTATCAGTTAAAAAACCCTTGACACTGAATGTGTGGCAGACCCTCTCACTCTGCAACAATGAGGAAAATGGTCTTTTTAGGACTCAAAATGAGGAGCATTCCCCACAACAAGGTACACTTGAAAAGTATCTTCATCTGCTTTGCAGGCAAAGCAAATCTGCTTTTGTATTTACCATTGTCTGACTACTTCAGTTGCTGTTAAGTGTCAGTGTTACAAAAAAGTGCTTATCTGCTGTTAAGGTCACTTCTTTTTGCCTTGATTACACTTTTGAATTGAATACAGGTGCAGGCAGATTCAGCCAGGTGTATATGCCGTCTTTAAAGTAATAGAGGTTATTCTGTTGCAACAGATAGATTTTTGCCTATCATGTAGATTTGGCATTATTGGCTGAAGCTCTAGCTGTTTTTTTTTTTTTCATTTGTTCTTTCATTTTTGTAGCTTGTTTATATTACATTGAGTGCCACTCTACAAATTACTGTGCAACCCCTGTTCTTGATACATGCCAGCAATTTCATTCTCAGTTTTACTTTAATACATCCCTTGGCTGTACCACATAAATTAAACATTACATAGTTCAGCTGGATAAGCAACTAGCATTATTCAACTCTGTATGGCTGTGATCCTGTACAAGAAGTCATAAAGTAAAATTAAATTAAATTGCTGAAAACAAACTAACAAAAATATTAATAACCCGAAAATATGGGAAAAGGTCTTCAATATTATATTAGCATGATACTGATTTTAGGAATATATTAAATATAGGAAGCATTTCATGTAGATATTGTATAAATGGTTTGTAGTAGTTATAGTGTATTATGTGTGTGATGTTTATTGTATTTTTGTAATGTTTTTGGAAAATATATTTCAATAAAAATTTATTATGGAAAAAAAAAAAAATTAAATTGTTGTATTAACTAGTTTTAAAATAAATTTGCAACCTCTTCTTATTCAAGTAGTTAAACCACATCATGTTGTGATTCCTGGGACTGCAATAGCTGGATAACCTGACTGTCTTCCCTCTGTTTTCAGCCTTGAGACAATAGGAGGCACTGCCACCTATGCCAGGAGAAGTAGGGCAGTGGATGTGTAACATGTGCCACACAGATAACTGGAACTTTGTAAAGAATTATATGTCATTTGCATATCAAATTAATTTGTACAGTTGCTTGGGCTGAAAAATGTATTTGTAAAGTTGCTTGTTTTGCAAATGTACCAACAGTAGGTCCTGACCGTACTGTAACTGAATTAAATGTGAATGTTTTAACAGATAATACTGGAAGAGAAGAGGTTAATCTCAGTCCTAGCTAACTTTGAAAAATAGTTGAAATTAAATTAGGCCACAAAGATTGTATCCTACAGTTCTGCTTGCAGCCAGAGACAAAATGTCTGGAAAACCAAGTATTAGGAAGCCTTCTTTGTTGTCTCTAGCATGGAGCTAAATGCTGCTCTGGAAAGATAGAGGTTTGAAATTGTTTTATGACTTCCAGGAGCTGCAGCAGATTTGAGCAAAGTTCTATATGTGTGTATGATAACACATAGGTGCTAAAATCCTGGGAGCTTCTAGTCTTGGTGATAGTGTAGGAAACAGAGAGAGATGACCAGATGCGATGTCATTCTGTAAGCTAGCTCAGAAATAATATTTAGATATTATATTGAGAAGTCTCTCAGTTAGACTGAGCAGTCTGTTTCCTGGAACGTGACATAGGATGATCTCTCACCTACTTCATCTTGCCTTGCTCTAATAAGTGAACTAGGGAATAGTACTTCTTTAGATTAGTCAATAAAATATAGTGTGATTAGTTAAGTACAGTTTTTATGTATCTGTATGAATCTATTCATCTGTGTGATTTTAATATTTCCTGTGGTAAAACTCTGGTGCTTACTGTAAATAGATATTTAGTCTAATTTTCATTTTCTTTTATTATAGGTTCATAGGTAGGTATAAGGCTATTGGCCCTAGGGCCTATATAAGCCTAGCCAAAAAGGTACCCTGACTTTCACCACCCAAGAAAATTATTTTCCTGTGCCCCTGTCAAGCAGAGCCACAGAAGTGATCCCCGGGGGGAATTTCCTATTTTCCATCCAATCATCAAGATTTTTCATGAAGAGTGCTAATGAGGAGTTTTGTTTGATATAGATAGGTAGTTTGTTCCAGAGTATGGAAAGTCTCTGGGACAGGAATCTATCCCTCCAGCATGTTTTGTTTATTGTGGTGACAAGGTTTAGGTCCCTAGAGCGTGTAGCTCAGAGGGATTGAGATTTCGTTAAGTGGAGCATGTCCAACAGCTCTGGGTTTGACATAGCTTTGTATGTTAGGCAGGGATCGCCTCTGAGTAGGCAATGTGCGACGGAGTAAAGCTGGAGTTGTTTGAGATGGTCTCCGTAGGACATCTGTTTGAGGCTGGTAATCCTCTTTGTGAGACATTTCTGTGGCCTTTCCAGTTGTTGTAGATGTCTTGTGAGGTACATACCAAAAGGGGCATTGCAATCTATAATGGGACTAATGAGTGATGAGCTGAAGGGAAAAATTACCTCTTTTTTCCTGGATGAGAAACCTTTTATGATGAGGTGTGCCATGTAGAAGGATTTCCTGACTACCATGGTGATGTGGTTATTTTTATTTATTATTTATGTAACATTTGTTAACCGGAAAAGTCCACCTTAGAATGAAGCCGCTTTTCAGCGGAGGCCCAGGGAGGAAATGCTCCAGAAGAATGCCTTTGTGATGTAGGAGAAACCAGAGTACGTGGAGGAAACCCACACGAATGCAGGGAGGACATGCAGACTCCACACAAAAGGCACCCCAGCCAAGAATCGAACCGGAAAACCTCTTGCTGTGAGGTGACAACACTAACGCTGCACCACTGCAAAGGAGGGACTACTGTCCACCTGTGTCCCAAGGTCTCTTATCACACTTTCGGTGTTAAGTAGCCTACCGCCTATGTGTTAGTTCATGGGTACAGAATTTTTACCAAAATGGATGACAATGCACTTTTTGGCATTGAGCTTGAGGCCATGGCTTTGACACCAGGCATCTGTCTCAGTGAGGCTCTTTTGTAGGATGTCCACATCGTTAGGAGTTTCGATTATGGCTTCTAGTTTGCAGTCATCTGCCAACTCCATTAGCCAAAGACCTTCTGTGTTAGCCTGTACTTCAGAGAAGTAGATACCAAACAGGAGAGGACCCAGGATCGAACCCTGTGGTACTCCACTTGTCACTGGTCTGAAGTTGGATTTGGAGTCTGCTACGTTCACAGTGTGGGTTCTGTTAGTGAGCCAGTTGGCAACCCATCTTGTAGCATAGGGATTTATGCTTAGTTTAGTGAGTTTATCTGTAATTCCAGAGTGGGGGGTGGTATTGAAAGCCTTGGTGAGATCTAGATAGGCAGTGTGAACCACCTTACCCTCATTAACGACATTGGTGCCTGCTTCAAAGAAGTCTATCACGTTTAGGAGACATGATCTGCGTTTAACAAACCTGAACTGGGTGGGGTCTAGAGTTTGGAAATTACCAATGTTCTTGTTTAGAAGTTCCATAATGGTACATTCCATGGCTTTGTAGACCAGGCTAGTCAGGCTAATGGGGTGGTAGTTCCCAGGGTCCATGGTGGATCCCCCCTTGTGGAGTGGGATAACCGTCACTGTGCAGCATTCAGTGGGCACAACGCCTGAGGTGAGGCTATGATTGAACTTGGTGCTTAGGTGGGGTGCTAGTTCATTCTGTAGTTCATGTACAATGCAGCCTGGGATGTTGTCAGGTCCCATGGAAACTGTGTTCTTGGCTTTGGAGAGTGTGTTTTTTACCTGTGCAGCCGTCATTACAGGAACTTTGCATTCTTCTGGTATAGAGATGGGCCCTTTAGGGAGGGAGAGGAGGGTAAAGTTAGCACTGAACCTATCTGCCAGGATGTTGGCAATATCATTTAGTTCTGTATATTTAGTGCCATTGTGATTTAACTCAGTGCAGATCTGAGTTTTGCCATTGAGATTCCTGACATAGCTATAGGATGCTTTGTGGTTGTCTTTAGAAATACTGGTGATTTTGTTTTCCTAACTAGCTTTGGAGGATTTTATGAGGGATCTCAGCTTCTTACTGAGGCTGACCAGGGAGTTTCTCCAATAATGGGATTTTACTTATGTTTGCAGCGGTTTCTTTCTTTTGTTGTAGAGTTTGTTTATGGCAGGGGACCACCAGACTGACTTCCTTTTTTTGGAGGCTAGCATCTTTGTTCTGTTAGGGATAGTATGATCCATGCACTCATGTTAAGTGCTTATAAAGTGCATTTGTGTAGGATTCAGCAGTCATACCTCTATTGTCTATCTGCATGGGTGTCGTGAAGTTTGCCACTTCTGTCTTAAGAAGCATGGTTGGCTTTGGAGAAATTATTTACAGTGGTTTCCCTAATAGGGGGTGGGGGCGGGACGTGGATGTCTAGGGTGATTAGCTTGTGGTTGAATCTGACCAATGAGGAATTGATCATTGGTGTGGAACACCAGTCGCCAACGTTGGTAATGACCAGGTCTAGGATATTGCTGCCCCTGGTGGGGGTGTGGATAAGTTGATCCAAGGTGTTGGAATTTATGAATTCCAGAAAACATTGAGCAAAAGTGTTTGTACAAGAGTAGTTTTCACAGTTAATGGTATGGTAGTTGAAATTGCCCATTATTAGGGTGTTAGGTTGTACCCTAATATTTTCCAGTGTATCAAGAAATGAGGAGTGGGAATCCTGGGGCATGGTGGGGGATCTGTAGCAAGCTACAATTTGGACTGCGGTCTTGCCCAGAGTTTGTTGCACTTGGATAATCTCAGATGCATTATGCTGAGCAACTAGCCTGCAGGTGTGGATATCCTTTATGGACACGCCTCCACCATTATTTATTATTAAATGTATTTAAACTTCCCATTGTGGCTGGTCCTTTTTGAAAATATTTAAGATTTGACATACTTTGCATATATTTATTTGATGATAACTCTGGCCACTCCTGAAAGCCTTGCTGTTGGTCATACTACCATTTGTATTAGTATTAATTGCACACAGTATAATTAGATACATTTTAAAAGCCTTATAGTAACTGTCTGGTGGCAGTGAATGTATCTTATAGTTTGGACAAAGTTGGTAGAGCAGGTAATCTTTTCCAGGTGCATGTATGTGCAAATTAAATCTCAGAGTGTGTGTGAGCTACTTGGAGCAGGAACATGAAGCACTGGTTTCAGAGAGAGGGTGCTGGTGGACTTGGCTTGGGCACTTGGCTGAGGACTTAACCCTACAGTTGAACCACTGCGGAGTCTTAGTGGGGACCTGGAGGGAGACAGATAGAAAAACCCAGACCCTGGGCTGAGTGTGTTCCCTTGTGCGCTCTTAAGGGAAATTGTGCTTCATGCACAGAGCTGCACCTGGAAATATTGAGTATATCCAGCTGTATTCCAAGTGAGCATCCTTCTCCAGTGTCAGTGATGAGGATTCAGGGTCCCTGATTACTGGCACAAAGTGGAGAAGTCACATAATAGTGAGCAGTGGTGTGGATTAATTGAACTTCTGTAGCCAGTAAGCAGTGGTCACTAAAGGTGCCCTCTCAAGCAGCCACAAGGTAAACATTCAGAGTTTCATTTCACAAAAGTTATATTTAATTTTTCTTTTTTATTCATTTAGTTTAGTCAGGGAATGCAGACAAAGACGTCAGCAGAGGATTAGTGCAAGCTGGTAAAGAACCAACTGGCCAAGGTGTGTGAAGCCAAAGTGTTGGTGCATGCCAGCCTGACTAATGAGGAAATGAATTCAGTCTTAGTCACAGCTCAGACCACCAACCAGGAGGATAACCAGTCTAGTGATGGAAATTTGCAGCCCTCAGAAACAGAACAGTTCAACTTTTCCTCAGACGACTTAAAAATCTATCTGGAGTTAAAGAGACTTGAACTGGAGGCCAAATATTATGAATTAGAGTCAGCAGAGAGAAAAAGACATTTGGAGGCTGAAGAAAAGGAGAAACATATGGAATTAGAATCAACAGAGAGACTGTGCCCTTTGGAGGCTGAAGAAAATAAGAAGCAGTGTCAACATGAGAGAGAGATACTGACTCTTTGTAAGGGTCATAGAGGTAATGGGGAAGGGAATAATCAAACCCTGAAGCAATAATGGTCAGTAAATCTCTTCTACAAATTACAGAGAGTAATAATTTTGATAGTTTTATGCATATATTTGAAACAGTAAGCAAACAGTGTAATGTTGACCATGGGCACTGGGTTTCGGTTCCTGACCAACTTACTCCATGGTAAAGCTGTAACTGCTGCTTCTAAATTGTCTAGTATTGATTGTTTAAAATATGATAAAGTCAATTGCTGTTTTCTTGAAGTTAACACCTGATGCTTTAAGAAACATTTTGTGAGCTTTGATGCAAGGCAGATGAAAGTATGTGTGATTGTATTGCTGAGTGAAGCACTTATTTTCATAGCTGGGTAAGTGGGTGTCAGGTCACCACATTTGAAGAGCTGGCAGATATTTTGGTGAGAGAACAAGCCTTTAGCCCTTGGGCAGCACAGTGGTGCAGTGGTTAACGTTGTTGCCTCACAGCAAGAGGTTCTCCGGTTCAATTCTCGGCTGGGGTGCCTTCTGTGTGGAGTTTGCATGTTCTCCCTGTGTTCGCATGGGTTTTGACCAGGTACTCCAGTTTCCTCCCACATTCCAAAGACATGCATCTGGAGCATTTCTCCCCAGGCCTCCACTGAAAACAGGCTCTGTGGAACCTAGTCGGACATTCCCGGCAACAAATGTTGAATAAAATAAATAAATAGGACTTAGCCTGAGGAAATGAAATTCTGGTTGTTAATCCAAGAGTGTAACTCTGCAGAAGAGCTGGGAAAAAGGTCAATTTCTACTTAACAAGCAGGGCATCACTGCACAGGAATAGGATACCCAGTGCTGCACATGGATATAAGGAGCCCATGGTGTGCAGCCTGAAACATCCTAACAGAGTCCACCAGTAACAGGGGAAGCCAGTAGTTCAGGTACATTGCCAGGATCAAGGGTTAAATATTTTAAATGCAACCAGTGGGGACATGTATCATATAGATGTCCATGGAGGCAAGGAGGAAAACAAAAGGTGGGTGATCCAGCAATTGGGAAAAACAGTTTGGCAGCGATAAATTGCCTGGAGACAACATGGGTACCAAACTATTACAACAGGTGATAACCTATCTTAGAGGATGGAAAACAGGCCACTGCTAAGACAGACCCAGACTCTGACATAACCACTATGAAGCATGCAGTGGTTAAAGAGGAGTAGTACTTGCTTGGGTAGTCCACTCTAGTCAGAGCATTAGGAGGGACCCCATTCCAAATGCTTTTGGCCAGGGTTCACCATGACTGGAAGGGTGGAAAAGAAAACAAGAAAGTGTGTTTGTGGATATCCCTGCAGATGCCCTGATATGGAAGGATTTGAATAATGCAGTACCTTGTGTGCATGCAGTTACTTGCAGTCAGGCTTAGAGACAGGCAGGTGGTTCTGGTAGCCTGGGGAGATCCAGACAAACACAACACCTGAAGGCAGGGCTGGGGAGGTGGCTATTTCATAGATGAGCTACCCTGTAGCAGTGAGTCTGAAGGTAAGCCACAGCTGCTGGTAGGTTCTGATGTTCCCTTTGACAGATTGACTGCAAGGGCAGAGGTGAATAGGAGTACCCAGGCTGACAGTGAGGCACCACTGTCAGAGGATACCAGACTTCCTGTGGAAGGGGAGCTGGGAAGAGTCACAAAAGTAGATCTGAGACAGGCTCAGCTCTTACAACCTACATTAGGATTAAGGGAGGTAGCGAAAGAGGCACCTGATTCTCAAGGAACAAAGGGTTATTATATAGAGAGTGGACACCTGAAGGATGGCTAGAGGGTGAGGTAATACAGCAGTTGGTAGTGACTAAAGCCTACCATCTGGCACTTCTAGCCATAGTCCATGACATTCCTTTTGCAGGTCATATTGGCAAAAAGTGCACCAAGAGATGTATTATGCAGAACTTTTATTGGCCTGGGATTTCAAGGGATGTAACAGGATACTGCAGGATTTGTGAGCAGTGCCAAAAAGCAGACAAGGCAGGAGAAAAAGTCAAAGCTCCTTTGATGCATTTGCCTGTGATTGAGGAGCCATTTCAGAGGGTAGCTATGGATATGGTGGGGCCTCTGAGTACCCCAAGTTGCACAGGGAAGAGGTATATCATGGTGTTATTAGATTATACTACTAGATACCATGAGGCAGTGGTTATAACCTCCATTGAGGCAGTGAAGGTGGCAAATGCTTTGCTAGAGATTTTCAGCAAGGTAGGCTTCCCAAGAGAAGTACTGACTAACAGAGGTGACAATTTCATGTCAAACCTAATGGTTTGTCTATGGAAGTGCTGTGGGGTGAAGCACCTACCATCCGCAGACTAATGGTCTTGTGGAGAGGTTAAACTCTACACTAAAGGCAATGCTATGGGCATTTGCAGAACAATTTAAGAGAGAGTGGGGCAAATATTTGCCCCATTTGTTGTTTGCATACAGAAAAGTTGCCCAGGAATCTACAGGTTTTTCACCCTTTCAGTTGTTGTGTGGGCATAGGGTGAGGGAGCCTTTAGATTTGATTTGTGAGGAGTGGGAGGGTGAGTGTGAATCCCACAAGGTGTCTGTTGTGGCATATGTCCTAAACCTCAGGACAAGGCTTAGGGAGCTCAGGGGCTTGTCACGGGAGACCTTGGCAGGAGCCCACCAGCAGAAAAAGGTCTGTTATGACAGAAATGCTGGAGCCTGAGAGTATGCTGTGGAACAGCACATTATGTTTCTCATTCCTGTCAGACACAGTAAGCTGCATATAGCTTTGGAAGGACCCTTCAAAGTGTTAAGGAAGGACAGCGATGTTAACTATATGGTAGAACTGCTAGGCAGGAGGCAGTGGCACAAAATTGTAGCATGTAAACCTGATGAAACCTTACCATGATAGGAAGGATCTGGTGCTGAGTATTTGCAGTAGGAGGCAGGAGAAGTCTGAGGGGGATCTATGGCTACATAGAGCCAGCCAGCAAAATACCAAGTTACTAAGGTGGAGCACAGGGTTGCACACATATGACAGGACAGTGCAGCACTGTAGTGGGGTCAGCAATGCTAGTGAAAATGTGATCTTAAGGCAGGGTATGGGATAATGTATTCAGAGTGGCTCATTCATCTCAAGCATAATTTCTCCAGGAGCACTTGAAGTACTAGATTGAGTCTTCATAGTGATGAGAGATGTGACAAAAGGAAGTACTGCCAGGAGAAGTAGGGCAGTGGATGTGTAACATATGCCAGCACACTGTAATTTTGTAAATAATTGTATGTCATTTGTATATCAAGCTGATTTGTACAGATGCTTGTGTTGAAAAATGCATTTGTAAAGTTGATTGTGTTAAAAAAGTACCAACTGTGTGTCCTGACTGTATTGTAAATGAATTAAATGTTTATGTTTTAACAGGGGATACTGGAAGAGAAGAGGTTAATCTCAGCCCCAGCTTACTTTGTAAAATATTTGAATTAAATTAGGCCATAAAGACTGTAGATTACAGTTATTGCTGCAGCCAGAGACAAATGCCTGGGAAACCAAGTATTAGGAAGTCTACTTTATTTTCTCTAGCAGGGAGCTAATTGCTACTTTGGAAGGGTAGAAGCTTGGAATTGTTTTATGACTTCCAGGAGATGCAGCAGATCTGATCAAAGCACTGTCTGTTTGTATGGTAACACATAGGTGCTAAAATCCTGGCAGCTTCTAGTGTTGGTTATAGTGTGGGAAACAGATTCAGATGACTCGATATGATGTCTTTCCAAAAGCTATCCCAGAAATAATATTTAGATGTTATATTGCGAAGTCTGTCAGTCAGACTGAGCAGTCTGTTTCTTGGAACCTGTCATAGGATGATCCCTCACCTACTTCATTTTGCTTTGTTCTAGTAAGTGAACCAGGGAATAGTAACTATTTAGATTAGTCAGGAAAATACAGTGTGATTAGTTAAGTACTGTTTTTCTGTATCTGTGTGAATCTATTCATCTGCATTATTTTAATATTTTCTGTGGTTGAAACTCTGGTTTTACTGTAAATAGATATTTCATATTTTCTTGTACTCTTATTACTGATTATTAACTATATTTAAACTTTTCATTGTAGCTGGTACTTTAGAGAATAGTATAACCTTTGAAAGTACTTACTTATATATCTATTGGTGACACTGTGGCCACCCCTGATGCCTGGCTGTTTGGTCAACATTACCATTTGTATTAATATTTATTTCACTCAGTATAATTGGGTACCATTACAAGAGTCTTAGGTGGCTAGCTTTATAGTGTCTGGTGGCAGGAATAACTACCTTATAGTCTGAGCAGAAGGGGGCACAGCAGGCAAATTAGTGCCAGACTTTCCCAGGTGTGCTTGTGTAAAAATCAAATCTCACAGTGCGTGTGTGTCAGCTACTTATAGCAGGAACATGAAGCACTGATTTCACACAGAGAGTGGTGGAGGAATTGGCTTGGATACTCGACTGAGGACTTAACTCTGCAGCTGTGCCAGTGGGGACCCTTACTGGAGGATCTGGGGAGAGACAGAGAGAGAAACCCAGACCCCAGGCTGAGTGTGTTCCTGTGTGCTCTTAAAGAAAATTGTGCTTGATGCAGAGATATCTGCATCATGAAATACTGAGTGCATCCATTTGCGTTCCAAATGAATGTCCCTTTCCAGTGTCAATGTTAAGGATTCTGGCTCCTTGATTACTGGCTCAGAGTGTGGACATCACAAGCCGTATAGCACTTGGCATCCTTAGCCAGTGTATCAACTGCCTGACACTCACAGAATATGAAGTTTTACTCAGCAAAATGTATTTTATTTGTGAGAGATGCAAGCAGTTAAATAACATGGAGGCAACTCTCTTGGAAAAACACACACCCCCGGATTCACGAATCCTCCGTGTAAGACTAAATAAGTCTTACTCAGAGGCTGCGGTTGAACGGTATGACATCAGCGTGCTACGAATATTCATGAGGGCACACTGACTCAACCCCAACTCTAACACGGATCATGCAGGCAAGCAAGGGGCATGTCCGACTGCCGAGCAGTGTAAAGGTCCATGCCCCTGCAAGTGTCTGAAAAGCAAATTGTCAGCACACAAGAGCGAGTCTGCTCAAATGTCCATGTACCCAACACCACAATCCCTGACATTGTAAACCCCCAGCACAGTTATAAAAAGTAAAACATTATTTTTTTTTCTAATTCCCAATATAGCTGCCCGTATTTGCGCGTGTGTGTGCGTGTGTGCCCATTACTTAGCTGCAGTTAGCAATCTCAACATGGAAGAGCATAATAAGGAATGTGTATGCAAATTACACCAAATAGTAATAACATAGTGGTAGAGCATTTGCACAAAGAGGAGGCATTCACGGTTCAAGTCCCACCACTCACCTTCCTATTTTATGTTCAAAATGAGTATATGAAATAAGTCCTGACAGATATGATAAAACTTTTACTAAAAAGCATTGAAATGGCCTATGTATCAGTGAACAAAATGTAAAGTTATAAAGGAATCTGACATATAATTGTCCGCAGTTAAGCAGCGCTTTACCCAGCGCAATGTAGTTTCCCATAGCTAAATCGCGCTTTACCCAGCGCAATGTAGTTGCCCATAGCTAAATTGCACTTTACCCAGCACAATGTGGTTGCCCATAGCTAAATCACGCTTTACCCAGCGCGATGTAGTTGCCCATAGCTAAATAGTGCTTTGCCCAGCGCAATCGTCGGGCAATGTGGAGCAACGTAGAGCAAAGTTGCTTAAACACAGCCATGCCCCCTAACCTGTCTGGACAGTAGTAAAATAAAAAGCAATGATAAGGTTTGCACCCAGGACACTGTGCACCATAATCAAAGTACTAAACCACTAAGCCACGACAGCTTAGGATAAACATCCACTGTTAACATATATATATAGTAATAAATGTTAGATTAACCATTGCTAAGCAAGTCTGCAGTCAGCCGAGAATATTCAAAAACAGCCAATCACAGAAAAGTGCGGGAAATGCGGCATATTTAAGCTGCATAGGCGGGAATACTCACCATAACTGATTGTAGCTCCCATCTGCAGTTAGAATGTCTGGTGCTGGAGAGGATACACGCTTTTGAGCGCAATGCTGGGGCATCGAGGAGTCAAGATACATGGTTTGGCTCCTAGTCCATTGGCATGAGGCTCGACTCCTGCAGGGCCAGTTCCAAGGAACGGAGTATAAGTCTGAGGCTTGGAACCGATTGGCTCATGAAATCATCAGCGCCACAGGTGTCCCTCAGACTGGAGAGCAGGTTCGTCACCACCATGCAGACCTGAAGAGATGGAAGCAGGACTTTCTGAACCAGTGGATCAAGGAGGCCCGTCAAATGCATGATGCCCCACTACTAAGTAGGTAGCCATGGAATGCAGTATGTAAGACAAGCTAATATAGTCTAAATAATGGATAGGTATGTCTAAATATCCCTTCATTTACTCCACAGCTGCAGGTGTTCATGCTATGAATCAGCAAGCCTATGCAGATAGGCTGCTAAGGCTGCGCCACTAGGCAGGTTAGTAAATATTCTGCATGTATTGTTACATGATATATGTGAGTGAGCATGACAAAAGTGTTTTAGCCCAATAATACAGCAATAAAATTTCCTGAATAAATCCTCTGCATGTACTGTTATATAACAAATGTCAGTGAGTCAGAAATAGAGTGTACTAACCCAGCAATCAAGGTAAAATAAGTGTGGAATACTATCTCTGCATGTACTATCATAACATATAAGTGAGCAGGCCTGAAAAAGAGGGTTGTAACCTATCAAGAAAGGTATAATATGTCCTGAATAGGTCTACTGTATGCAGTGTAATATCAAATAAAGGAGAGAGCTTGTAGAAAAGAGTTTTAATGTAAATAAGAAAGGTATAATACTTGCAGTGTGTATTACTCAGAAATGTTGTTGTACCCTTGCAATAAATAAATAGTACTGTTGTATTAGGTGCTGTCAACCCACAGTTGTGCAATCCCATAAGAAGTGGATGAAGGAAGTGGCAGTAGATGTGAAGCATAAAACATTTATTTCCGGAATAAATCCTCTGCATGTACTGTTACATATCATAAGTCAGATAGCTAGGAATAGAGTGTAGTAACCCATGAATAAAGCAAAAATATGTCTGGAATGCTATCTCTGCATGCACTGTCATAGAAAATAAGTGAGTGAGCCTGAAAAACAGTCTTATGACCTATCAATAAAGGTATAATATGTCCTGAATAGGTCTACTGTATGCAGTGTAATATCAAATAAAGGAGAGAGCCTGTAGAAAAGAGTTTTAATGTAAATAAGAAAGGTATAATACTTGCAGTGTGTATGTGCCAGTTACTCAGAAATGTTGTTGTACCCTTGCATTAAAGAAATATTACTGTTGTATTAAGTGCTGACAACCCCCAGTAGTGCAGTCCCATATAAAGTGGATGAAGGAAGTGCTAGTAGCTGTGAAGCATGTAACAGTCCTCAACAGTTGTTAAATGGCTAACATGCATAGGTAAATCTGGCACACGAGTAGCCTGTCAAGGTGTTCCCCAGAAATGTTACCTGAAAAGTAGGGTTGTGTAGAAAATCAAGTGAAAAAGTCACGTGAACACATCCAGATGTGCAGATACATAAAAATGTAAATAAAATGCAAGTATGTAGCAGTAACATCTGCATCTTGGACAGTTACTATGTCAGATATAGGTCAGGTATATAATGAAGTAGCCAAACCCATAACACAATCAAATGCATTTTGTCTAGTGTAATAATACATATAGGGGATATACACCTGCATTCAATAGGAATGTAGTGTACAGTTAAAGTACTAATAAGATGTTAATAGAGGTTTCTTTTTACACCCTACTCCATGTGCATAAACAATGCAATTCCACACCTCAGTGGGTATGACTAATCTCATAACATTTGTTGGGACATATGTCCTATTGTTATATAAAATCTGCATTTACTTTGATGCATGTCCCCTGTTAAAACACCACAATCTTGGTGGCTTGTTGTCACCAATCATCCCTGCATGCTGTTGTAATGTCCACTGTCATTCAATACATGTATGTGTTATGCTTGCTGTTCAACTGTTGTAACCCTGGTGTGTTGGGTTAATGGGAATATTACTGCATGCTATTACAACTAACTTGGAATGCTGTTGTCTATGTTGTAATTAAACACACCTAATCACAGAATGTATGGGAAGGCCGGTCCCAACGGACCCATCTGTCCCTCCTCAGCTGGCAGTTGCACCTGGCACCAGCAGGTCTGGTGCCCAGCCCGGGCTACCCTCCTCTGTTGGTCCTGTGCCACCTTCGGGTGGAAGTGCTGCAGGGGATGGGGCTCGCCCCCCCCTGCAAGCGTGGGTGGAGAAGGGCCTCCTGTCACCCTCCAAAGGGTCCAGGTTGTGGTGCATAGGGAGATCCAGCGTTTAGTTGCTGATCACCTACGCCAGTTCGAGGCAAGACTGGCGCAATTCGCAGGTGAGCCTTCCCATCCTACGCAGCCCCCAGCACAGTGACCCTCGGGTCTGTGAATGTCCAGTGGTGACTGCCCATGGGTGGGGATCTCAGTCCTACTGTTACCATCTCTGGGCTCATGGGCTTGCGATTTCCAAACATCTGTCCCTGTCAATTGTGTTAACCCACCCCATGTGTCATACTCCACCCATGTATGCGTCTTGTTTGTCTTGTCTGTTTACCTACCCAACCTACCTCCCCAAACATACCTACTTCCTCTACCTCACCTTCCACTCTCCCCTGAAAAAAAAAAAAAAAGGGCAATCTGTACCCGCAAAAAAATTACGCCCCATACATAGCTGCCCATTTCGCACACATGTCCGCTGGACATGTAAACTGATAATTATAATTGGCAGTACAACATACTTTGTTGTCCTCACCCCTCTCTCAGGGGTGGAAGGTTTCAAATTTCACTCCAAATTTGCTACATATGCACAGCTGTTGCTGTTAAAGAAATAGGCAGCTATGGACTTTCCCTACACCCTTCCTGCACATCCCGAGCTTGTGTACCTACTGTCTTTCCCACTTTGTGACCCCTTTTTCACCACTTTCCTATCTCCCCATTTTCATTTCTTTCAAAGAAATTAGAGTGGGGGTTAGCGGGAGTAAGCACTATTAAGCAGTGTAAGCAGGTTTAAGCGAGTGTGCGCATGTGTGCACTTAGCTAAGCATCGCTAAGCATCGCGCAAACCTGGGCAAACCTGCTTACAACTGCTTAACAGTGCCTTAGTCACTCTATGTCAGGGCCCTTGTTCTGCTCAGCAGCAAAATAAAATACCTCTGTCAGTCTCGAACCCCAGACCTTGGACACATTAGACTACATGAAGTACCACTAAGCCACAAAAGATATACAATAACTTGGTGCTGCAAAAAATATATAATGCATTACAATCAGTGAATGTAAATGAAAAATAGGAAGGCCATAACACAAAGCCTGTTCTGTGGATCTTTACCAGCAATTGTTGTGGGATTGCGTTACATGAGAGTGGTGTGAGAAGCAGCCAATCAAGCAGAAAATAATGTTACAGAGGCACTTTACAACCCCCTCACAGTATCATAGCAGCACAAACACTAGCATATCTGAGTAGGGCAGAGGCCATACCTCCTAACTCAGTCAACTTTCCAGGGATGTCCCTGATTGTGAAACATATTTTAGGTGTGTCCCTCAAAATCCCTGAGAAATGTACTGACCTCAGTCAGAAAGGTGGGCTATTACACAATGAATACTGACAATAATAACAGTAGACAACACTTGTATGTCATGAAAGGAGTACTAATCCACATGCACTGCTTCACTGAAGTATACACCTACTGTCCCTATTATGTGTAAGGTGTACCTCACTTTCAACTACCTATCCCTGACTCCATGCAAAGATGTATCTGAGTGTTCCATAGGCCCGGCAGAGGCACAAACACACAAGCGTATAGGCTATACTGCTGTTACACACTCTGCAAATAGCTTTGTTAGAACCTCCCCAAGGATACCCTTATGTAGGAGTATAACACAGAAATACCAATGGATGTAGCCATGTACTGGTAGCAACTGACTGTAACAATGCCATTGTAACAGTGCTGAAAATGCCTGAGAGTTGCACAGACAAAGAATGACAGTGTAACCTCTGGCTACCATCTGGGTAGGTTCACAGTTAGGAACTATGCAGACAGAAAACCTGCCCTGATAAACCCACAGGTACACACCAAACATGCAAGTCCAGTAAGATAAAATTCACACATTAATGCATAATGCTCTCAAGCACCCCCCCCCCCCCCAATTAAAAGATACTTGTGCATTTAGGGTCTAGCAAGTGTGTAGGTAGGCATACTCAGTATAGAAATTGTCCAGTTGTCCTGCAAACTCTGTGCTAATGTCAACACTAAAAAACAGAAACCCTGCAGAAGTCCGTACATTAATATTCCCAGTATAACAGTTCACAAACAGTTCATGTGGCAAGAGAATATGTCTCAATAACAACATTTGTATGGCAGTTAATTATATGAGTAGAAAATAAACTACATAGTCACATAAATGTTGTGTAAGCATTTGTAGTGGTGAGTAAAACTCTACACTGATACTTCAGTATTTGAAGTGGCAACAGTTAGGTCTGAGTACAACATGTACATCACTGTCTACACCTCTAGCTTCATTTATAAGACGTATACCAACCTTCTGACTTACACAACAGTGTCCACAGCAAACAAGCATGGGCCCCACTCTGGAAATCTGAAAGGAATACGCCTACATACCTTAGCAATTTATAGCATTGGGTTGCTATGACAGTGAGTACTGCAATTACCACTCAGCAGGCTGTATGCATTTATGAAATGCTGGGCAACAATTGGTGCAGAGGGCATCACATGCACATGTGCAGATACCTATAAAAGCAGATAGTACTTGCTATCCCCACATACAATCATTACATTACATTTTCCAGATAGTGAACAACTCCATCATCATCATCATCATCATCATCATCTTCTTTTGGCTGTTCCCGTTAGGGGTCATCATAGCAGATCGTCTGTTTCCATTTCTTCCTGTCCTCTGCATCTTGCTCTGTCACACCAACCACCTGCATGTCCTCTCTCACCACATCCATAAACCTTATGTTAGGCCTTCCTCTTTTCCTGTTACCTGGTGGCTTCATCCTTAGCATCTTTTTCCCAATATACTCAGCATCCGTCTTCAGCACATGTCCAAACCAATGTAATCATGCCTCTCTGGCTTTGTCTCCAAACCTTCCAACCTGGGCTGACCCTCTAATATACTTATTCCTAATCCTGTCCACCCTCGTCACACCCAGTGCAAATCTTTACATCTTTAATTCTGCCACATCCAGCTCAATCTCCTGCCTTTTTGTCAATGCCACTGTCTCCAACCCATATAACATAGCTGGTCTCACTACCCTCTTGTAGACCTTCCCTTTCACTCTTAAAGATACTCGTCTGTCACAAATCACTCCTGACACTCTTCTCCACCCACTCCATCTTGCCCATACTCTCTTCTTCACCTCTCTTCTACACTCACCATTACTCTGAACTATTGACCCCAAGTATTTAAACTCATCCACCTTCACCACCTCTACTCCTTGCATCCTCACCATTCCTCTATCCTCCCTCTCATTCACACACATATATTCTGTCTTAGTCCTGCTGACCTTCATTCCTCTTCTCTCTAGAGCATATCTCCATCTCTCCAGGGTCTCCTCCACCTGTTCCCTACTCTCACTACAGATCACAATGTCATCTGCAACCAGCCACTGGGGATGCACAAGCCAGTGCATTTCTTTGTGCAGGTCCCAAGCCCGGATAAATGGGGAGGGTTGCGTCAGGAAGGACATCCAGCGTAAAACTTTGCCAAAACATTTCATGCAGTCACCAAGATAGTGAACAACTCCAAGCAAGAAAAATAAATAAATAAATAAATAACAAACAACAGTACGTTTCTGTACCAAATAAAAACAAAAACTCCAAAGCATATACAGACGGACCTGGAAGGGACATACAGGTATGTAACAGTTTGTAGTTACCGGCAAGTCATAGATGGTTATGGTTAGTACTGCAGATCCTCTGATACATGCATATGTGGCAGCAGTAGGTATGTATGCACTGATGCCATGCATAAGTATTGCCATGGAGAAATTGTTGTGTAGCTGTGTACAGTGGGTTATAAGTGTGACATTTGTACCTCAGCAGTACATGTCAAACATCTGAACATGTTATCTATGGTCTGTACAGTACTGCGTTTAATGGCAGTTTGGGGGAATACTGCAAACACCTATATAAACTTGGATGTCACAGAGTAAGACATGCATGACAGTCACATAATGTGTAGCTTAGCATTGGCAACCGCTGTAGCGAGCTAGCATAGTAATGTATCATTTGCAGCTATGTATACCCTTGTACTATTACTGTATGCACACATGTGACAACTGTCCATGTTGTAGCAAGGCCCAACAGGTCATCCGTAAGGTGTATGGACTTACAATAGTGTGGACCTTGTGTCTGTATGGCACACACATATGTCGAGATACATGTGTGTCTGATTTATAAGCATCTGAACATGTGCATAGAGCAAGGGACATACTGCAACTGTTTGTGAAGGGTGGACATTTATATGTTGGTGCAGGTTGTTATGTGCATATATATATATATATATATATATATATATATATATATAAATATATATATATGTAATATGTGCATATATATATATATATATATATATATATATATATATATATATATATGTGTGTATATATATATATATATATATATATATATATATATGTAGGTTGTAGTGTGTGTCAAACAAGACAGCATACAGTGCTGGCATATGACATGTGTTGTTCAAATGCCATGGGTATGCTTTGTTAGGTATATAGTCTTCCAGATAGGGGATCCTGCTAAACATATATGGGCTGAGAACACCTTCCATGCATTCTGCACAAGACTGTGCAATATCATTACATAACTGTACCCCCCTCAACCTTTGCATAATTGATATTCCCACCATGAAAGGTGGACTGCATATGTACTGATATGCATAACTATGTGTACATCAGTGGATGTTCAAATGTACGCTCCAGCTGAATGTTGTACATGTATTGCCATCCCTGTTGTTAAAAGCCCTGTATCCATGAACTAACACATAGGTGGTAGTGTACTCAACACCGAAGGTGTGATAAGAGACTATGGGACACAGGTGGACAGTAGTTTCCCTAATGATGATCACTGTGCCACACTAGTCATGTAAACCTAGTACAGTCCACATGTCGTCAGTAAATGTGTGTCATCCATGGAAACAGAGGTCAGGGTTCCACTCCACTCATCAGTCATAACACCCATCATAGAATACAATGTCCCTGTTGGTATGTACCTCAGAAGACATCCACAGCAACAGTAGATGCCAGACACATACCTCACAAAGAATATTACCATACTCCAACAGATGCCCTATGCTGACTGTCTTACAAAACCACAGCTACACTGTGTCGCATACTGCCTACCCAGAGGCTACCCCTGCCTAACATACAAAGCTATGGCAAACCCACAGGTGTTGGACGTGCTCCATGTAAACAGATGGAACACCAGACAAGATACACACTCTACTGATCTACACCTTGTAATGTAAAAAGCAGAACATGTTCAACTGGCACATCATCATCACAGACACATACCATACTGTGGAACAAACTACCTATCAACAGCATATGAAGGTCCTCATTAGCAGTTGCTTTCAATAACCATGATGACTGCATGTGAGATAGGAAACACAACCCGGTAATCACCCCTGTGGCTCTGCATGACAGGGGCACATGAACCTACATTACATGTGTGTTGTAATGCAGGGTACCATATGTCTAGGCTTCCATAGGACCTATGGATATCAGCCTATTAGCTACCAAAGACATGATACACACATGCATGTACCTGTTGCATCCCATGCTATGTGAGGTTGACTGCGTGTGATGGAGAATGTGTATGTGAATGTGTCAATGATGTGTATATGTGTGATAGCCTAGTGGGAATCTGTGTATACCATGGTATGTAGTGTTGTAGCTCTAATCCCATCAAAAGGTCCGTATGCTATTGCCAGGCAGGAAAAGCAGTATGGCATACGTTGTGACGTAGTCCCATGGTGTCAAATGGAGTGTGCCTTTGTAGGCTAAAGTAGTACATGTATGTTTATTGATTGTTAACACTAGTGAATACAAGTCATGTATGAACTGTAGTACTACCTGAAGCTGTATGCCTCAACTGCACAGTATGGTTTATATCTACATGGCTTGGTAACACACTTTTGTTTGTTACCTGTAGTCCTCACACATTACATACCTCAGGCATGAGGTTATGTAGGTGCTGACACACAGTAATGTATGGTACACAGGTAAATGTAATCTGGATTGCCATACCTTTGTGTCTTGTAGGTATGTCTGATATGTGTGTGTGGGTATGCCTGTAACATGGCCTCGGTGGTATGTGTGTCACAGGATATAGGTGCGTATCTAGCAACATGTATAGTGTAGTACAGCAGTATGCCACCTATAGTGATGAATGTGCACATATGTTACTGAGGGGTTTGCTATCAACAAGTAGTGTGGTGTACTGGTAGTACCGTAACTGTACTGTACATTGATTTCAATGGATGACAAATGTCTGTATGCATTAGCTTCATATACACCTCCTGTGGCTAGGTGTTGCATTGTGTCACATACAGTGTGCCTTGTACTGTTGTATAGTCCTACATACTGGTTTCACTTTGTGGCTGTGCAGAACATGGTTTGGTATATAGTATGTACCAGGCACTGTCAGGCAGTTGTGAGCTTAGCAGTCATATGTGGTATTAAAAGTGTGAATCTACTGACAGCCAATAGGTTGCTATATATGGCATTTCATTGATGTCTGTACATTAGAATGTTGAGTGTGCCACATGACTTTTTCACAATTACTGTTTAATTGTCTTCCAGGGTTATGGCACACAACAGAAAGCCAGCTTATTCCCCTGAGGAGGAGGAAGTTATCTCAGATGCACTCATCCAACATTATAACCTTCTGTTCTCAAGATCCTGCCAGGACCAGCACGGTCGCACTGCACTGTGGCAGGATGTTGTCCATCGGGTGAATGATGTAGGCATGCATAAATTGACTTATGAGCAGGTACACCATCACTGCAGTGATTTAATCAGACATGTCTGGCAGCATGCCTCTGATGCCCACAGACAACAGCTTGCCACAGGTGGTGGTGCTGCTACACATCCCCCCCCTCACCAGAGTGGAAGAGCTGCTCCTCAGTGTGGTGGCTCCTGGCCAACCAGTACAACACACCTGTGTCATCATGGAGGCTGGAGTCACCCAGCACAGCGACGAGCGTGCAGGTAACATGGCATATCCATAGACCACTGTTATCCCAAGTGTTATAATATGCATTAATCAGATGTGTACTGTGTATGCAGAATATGTGGAGCCTGGTGTCATGCAATACTGATAATTCAGGACATTATCTGTATGCCTGTGACTGTCACCCCATGTACTACTGTATAATTGCAGACTCACAGCAGCAATGCCATAGTTGTTGACACTGACATACTGTCTCATATCCTTGCAGGTCCCTCTGGTGTGATAGCAAGACAGCAGACCCATGCTGGTGAGTGTGCTACAGTCAATATAGCATATAACATGTGCATGTCATAGGAGAGTTGTAGGCCATATACACTTGTTAAACACCTACACATAGTGCATGCTCTGCATGTTCTCTGTGTGACTATGCACTTCCCAGTGACATGAGTAGCTAACTCATACACATGCAACACACAGAGCATCACAAACAAGTGGGGTACACTGTAGTGGACATTGTATAGGCAGAGTCAATACACATGCACACAACATACACCACTTTGTCATATGCAGTATGTGTTAATACGATACACATGGCGTAAGTAGACACCTGCTGTAAGGTCATACTCCAGTATTCCATATGTCATCAACACAGCACACATACTATACCTTGGGGTAGAGGCCTATCATGGGGCGGTGTGACATGCATCAACACACAACACAGTCATGTTAGGCAATGCTCCCTATTGAACACCTGACATGCCCATGTAACGACTGTCTATGAACTGTTAAATGTAGCCTAAGTGGTGCAGGTCAGATACAGCAAGATAGTTGCCAGTGTGACATGCATCAGTGGCCTTGAGTGACCACATGATGCTGCCTGATGATGGCTCATGGCACTACACTACATCCAGTTACAGTACCTGCAGTACTACACATAGCATTCATTATTTTACACCTGGCAGTTGTGTGCATCCGGCTTTAGTTTGTATACCTATGAGTGATGGTGCACATGACATTGGAAAGTGTTTCAGACTTGTAGTGCAATGTTGTGTCCATGTACACATCGTGTACCAGGGTGAGGCCAGTCATTGAACAACACACACATGCATCAATGACATGTATACTGTTATCTACAAGGACTCTCTACACTCGCACTGCATGCTGTCGAGCAACACACATCCTGCATGCTGACATGAGTGATAGGACTCTTTGGCTTGTGATACTGTACTCCACCATCAACCACTAACAACTATGTTCCATATTGCTGTTGGTGTGTGTGTGTCAACTTGAATGTGTAGTGTATTAGTGTGCATGTGTGCATGTGTTCATGTGTGCATGTGTGCATGTGTTCATGTGTTCATGTGTGCATGTGTGCATGTGTGCATGTGTTCATGTGTGCATGTGTGCATGTGTTCATGTGTGCATGTGTTCATGTACATGTGTTCATGTGTACAGGTGTGCATGTGTTCATGTGTTCATGTGTTCAGTGTTCATGTGTGCATGTGTACATGTGTTCATGTGTGCATGTGTGCAGGTGTGCATGTGTGCATGTGTTCATGTGTGCATGTGTTCGTGTGCATGTGTTCATGTGTTCATGTGTGCATGTGTTCATGTGTGCATGTGTGCGAACATCCTGTACAGATGGTAAAGTTGGCTTCCTGTCTCCCTCTCACAGGTGCTGAGGTATTGTTGGATGGGTGCAGCAGGGAACCTGAGGTCACTGCCACAAATAGTGACCATGATGATACATGTGTAGTGGCACAGGCATGTTTGACAGGGTCTGTCGGTGGACCACCAATCGACAGTACACAACTTTCCACCCCATATATGCGCACATACGTACTGCCATTACATCCCTCAACACCAATGGCCTTAGGTGAGGAACAGCATATGGTAGGCTTTGACCAGGAAAGTGTGGTATCTATGGCACATGCAACCCCACACAGCAGCCATGCCCAGACACCTGGAACGGTACCACATAGACATATGTCCAGGGGTTCTCGTAGGAGCATTGCTGGCCATAATGCCCCTGGCAGGCGTGCCTGCACAGGTCTCACAACCTCAGGTATGTTCCGGGCTGTGATGCAAGCACTGGCACATATGGAACGGTACACCAGGCAGGGACTAAGGGTGCAGAGGGCTCATAACACCGTGATTAATGACAGTATCCGTGACCTTGCTGGTGCCATCCGCAATTACATTGATGTCATTGATAGACGTTGGGGGGAGACACTAGATGTCCTCCGCAATGTTATGTCCATGTGCCAGGACAGTGCAGGATGGCTGGGACGTCAATGGACATATGCCAGCAACATCCTCAGCTGGCAGCCATTGCGGATGACACCCAAGTGCCAGCCACTTCCGTAGTGCCAGTACCAGCCCCAGCAATGTTGTGGATGGGCTGTCAGTAGACCATCCGAGATGACCATGTGCATGTGGCTCTGGCCAGTCCCAGCAGGGACATGGGTCCAGTCAACATCCCTCTGCCTCTGATGATAGTACTCAGTCTGGCTTAGTACCCGATACTGTCCATGTCACCCCTGCCAGGCACAGGTACTGTGTCTGTGGCCAGAGACAGTGATCTGTACAGCCTGGCAGATACAGTCTGTGGCTGTCCCACAAACTCCCATATTTGGCAGCCACAAGGGGGTACTGTGCGCATGCAGACACGCACACATACTACCAACACATATGGCTAACACATACACACATCACATCACATCAACACTGACCCATACTGTACTGTTGTCCCTCACACACACACACACACACACACACACACACACACACACACACACACACACACACATACATGTTGATTGGATGGGTCATTGTCAGGCTCTGGAAAAACATTCACACACCCTGTGCATATGATGAAACTGTGCCACCTCCTGTCATCTGTGACATTGATGCAGGAACAGGATAACATGGTGCTGATGCACAGGGTGACCTACTAGCAGTGTAGCAATGTTAGCATGTTGTGAACAGTAAAGTGTAATGATATCCTTGTAGGTGTATCTGAGCAGGCATGATGCATCACAGCAGTGATTATCAATTTTTTATTGTGTACACCAGTGTTAATTCCAAACATGGATTGTCCACACATGTGACAGTTGGCTGATGTGTGTGGTAGGGGCAGCATGTGTCACTGAGTGGATGTTACGTGTGTGATGTGTGCAGTACAGATTTCAAGGTGTACATTTGGGAACATGGTGGAGGTGCACTGTTTGCATGTATGTGCATGGTGGGCACATGGGAAGGGTGGCATGCCCTGTATTACACAATGTTAATACTTCATATTTCCTATTGGTGTCCAATATGCATGTCACTACACATATGTCACAACTTGGGTACACATGTGTGTATGACATGGTATGACACTATGCTGTGAGTGATACTGTTGATATTGGTCATTGGTTAGCATTCTGGTAGTGTACATAACCTCAACAGCCTGATTTTAACCAATCGTTAGATGATGTCTTGACAACTGACACACAGCTGTAGGATACACAGTAGCATTAGAATCTTTCCGGTATTGTACTATACCAGTTACCAGTGGTAATGACCACCACACATTCCCGTGACCACTCCTGTTTGGCATGTGTCCATCCTAAGTACAAGCAGACACACTAGGGATATATACGTCCACATCTGGTGTTGCATACAGTGGCCTACAAAGCATTCCCCAGATTAGACACTTGTCCTCCACAAGGGTATCATACAGACCTGTTGACAAACCCATGTTGTGAAGCTATGAGCCAACAATAGCATAGTAATCCACATTTACTACACGTAGTATCCTGATAGTACCACATTGGTCGTAGCACACAACATGTAGCAAGGGTACCAATGTGTACAAACAGCCACATGTGATTTCATCTGTCCTTTGATATCCACATTCTCAAGGCTATGCTGATGTCTCTCAGTGTATCACATAAGCATTAAGGGGTCAGTATACATATACACGGAGTTGTATACCTACAATGAATGGCCATTATTGACAGACTGTGTTGTGTTTGAACATGTCTGTCATACGCCACAGGCATACACCCACACTCACACTATTCTTTAACAACTGCCATGTGTGTGTGTGTGTGTGTGTGTGTGTGTGTGTGTGTGTGTGTGTGTGTGTGTGTGTGTGTGTGTGACACAGATGACCTAGGGCACAGCTCACTACAGTGGCTGGACTTGTCACATACATACATATGTGAGCTACGGTCCAAGAAGCACAGCAACAACTGTCAATGGTAACAGATGCAGTCATGTTGACAGCAGGCTTCACACCTATGAAGTGAATGAGGTCACATGTACATATATGTCTTGGCCACACAGTTAGCAATTTAGGTCACATGTACATATGTGTATTTGCCACACAGATACCTGCAGTGTGCAATGCACATACTGTTGTTTTACTGATATGTCATACAGTAGTAAAAGCAAAACCCATAACACATTGCTCAACAGTGTCAGGTACACACACACACTCAGCAATTGCAGGATTCAAACCCCTACCTACCTATGTGATGATAGTAGACAGATCTGCATTACCACGATGCACCATATGCTTTACTGGGAGTTTTCATTTCCACTCCTGTATTTGTGGGATACTGACATCATCAAACCGGCCAAAGGGGAATTCACCTCTTTCGATGTGTTTTCACAGTCTACAAAAAGGCCACTCCTCTGAAAGGGAATCTCGCACACACACATTCACAGGGTTCAAACTCCTACCTAGCTATGTTATAACAATAGAGAGATACGCATTAACATGATGCGTTATATGTTTTATTGGGGGTGTTCATTTCCAAAGCTGTATTTGTGGGATACTGACATCATCACACTTGGCAAAGAGGTATTCACCTCTTGTAATGTGTTTTCACAGTCTCCAAAAAGGCCACTCCTCTCAAAGGCAACCTTACACACACACATTAACACTAAGCATTTACAGGATTCAAACACCTACCTAACTATGCTATGATACTAGGGAGATATACATTAATACGATGCGCTATATGCTTTATTAGGCGGGTTCATTTCCAAAGCTGTATATGTGGGATAATGACATCATCACACTTGGCAAAAAGGTATTTACCTCTTCTAATGTGTTTTCACAATCTCCAAAAAGGCCACTCCTCTCAAAGGGAATCTCACACACAAACATTCACACCCAGCATTTGCAGGATACAAACCTCTACCTAACTATGTTATGACACTAGGAAGATACACATTAACATGATACGCTATATGCTGTATTGGGAGCATTCATTTCCAGAGCTGTATTTATGGGATAATGACATCATCACACTTGGCAAAGAGGTATTCAACTCTTCTAATGTGTTTTCACAGTCTCCAAAAAGGCCACTCCTCTCAAAGGGAATCTTACACATTCATACTCAGCATTTGCAGGATTCAAACCCCTACGTAAGTATGTCATGGAACTAGGGAAATATGCATTAACATGACGTGCTACATGCTTTACGTGAAGTATTCATTTCCAAAGCTGTATTTGTGGGATACTGACATCGTCACACTTGGCAAAGAGGTATTCGCCCCTTCTAATGTGTTTTCACAGTCTCCAAAAAGGCCACTCTTCTAAAATGGAATCACACACACATACATACACTCAGCAATTGGAGGATTCCAACCCCTACTTAACTATGTTATTATGCTAGTGAGATATGCATTAACACGACACGCTATATGCTTTATTGGGTTTTTAATCTCCACTGCTTTATTTGTGGGATACTGACATCATCAGACTTGGCAAAGAGGTGTTCACCTCTTTTAATGTGTTGTGAAAGTCTACAAAAAGGCCACTCCTCCCAAAGGGAATCACACACACACATACCGAGCAATTGCAGGATTCAAACGCCTACCTAACTATGCTATGAGACTAGAGAAATGTGCATTAACATGACGCACTATATGCTATACTGTGTGGTCTTGATTCTCCTGCTATATTTGTAGGATGCTGACATCATCAGACTGGACATGGTAATGTGTGTGCACTTAGTGTTATGCAATCCCAGGAATGAACCTTGTGGGTCAGCAGGTGTGAACATCTTGAACAGGAATCCACAATTCATAGCGTGTGTGATCTATCTGTGGACAAATTGCCATTCCTTCATATGACAATACATATTTATGCACAGATTGTTGGTTTGTGGATACAACATGTGTCTGTGATGTTGATAAAAGGCTATTCAAAGTCTATGTGGGACCTGTGTTGCTCCTTTCATTGATGTACGTCCTGGGTGGCTGACTTGAAAAAAATCTAGCAGGTTTGGGGAACATGATCTGCTCATTAACATACCACAGATGTTTGGGTTGTGTGTTTGTCGGATTACAATAGCTCTGTTCCTCACTGCAATCATGATGAACTCCATGGCCTAGCAGTTTGGACTTCATAGGCTTATAGGACTATAGTTCCCATGGTCCATTGTGCACCAACACTTGTGGGGTGTGCCACATGTTGCTGTAACACATTCAACAGTGTAAGATCCTATAGAGAGTGTGAGGCTCAACACAGTGTTCAGGTACAGAGTCTGTTTGTTCTGTTGTTCACTTATGACACATATGGGGAAACAATGTTATCCATGTGATGGGATTCATTTGGCTTTGGGAGGAGCAGTTTACACATTCTACTTGTGATATCTCCTGGTATGATGATAGGTCCTTTTGTCACTGGGAGGTGGGTATGTATGTATGGGCCTGTCTGATAGGATGTCGACATTGTCAGTCAGGTACAGTTGACCCTGACTCAGGACATATATGACTGTACATTGCCATTTCTGACATAGCTGAAGGAGGTGTAATATTTCTGTCTGTACTCCTTCGCAGATAATCTTTCCAAAGCAAAGACAAACCTGAACACTAAACCCGTTATACTCTTTTACACACTTAACACACTACTGATCCTTTGTGATCAGTCAACAGTGTATGTCATCTTTATATCCTGGCATGTCCAAAGGTCAGTTTCGTGTGTAATCTCCAGTCCAGCTGGTGCATATTGGAATTTTGACACATTGTTACAACTGCCTTATGTGCACAGAGAACCCTGTCCTCCTACCAACAAACTCAGATATATGTGAAAGATGCAACTGTATAGACAGACATGATGCTGAGCTCTCCCAAGCCATGACTGGCACAGTCTATCAGGTGGTGAAGGTGACCACACACACCACAAATCCAGTCTCACATGGACCTATGATGACAGCAAACCAAATACATTACCACACAAAGACATACTCGGAGCCTCTATACATACTCTGCCTAAGCAGCAGAGACATCCAAAGCAGACACACAAGCCACTGCTAACCCACGACCATACACACATATCACATAGTTCACAAAGTTAGTGTGCCACACAGTCACTGCCCTTAGGCCTACACAACACACCTCATACACTTGTATTAGGTGACTGTAATTGTTGGTCATACTGACATACCACTCACCAGGCTGAACAAGGAGAAGGTCACTTTGTGCTGTCTGTTGGGTGCTAGAATCTGCCACATGATACATGCACTCTTGTCAGTCCACTGCAAGTACAAATATGGCTCCATCAATGACCATGCTGGTGTGTAAACCCTCAGACGTTCCTCCCTGGACTACATGACAAGAGACATAGAGGAACTATCTGGTCATGTAGCCCAGGCCAGTATGACCCTGACCTTGTGTAGCATCTTACCCTCACCAAGAAGTATGTCACAGTATACAGGCAAACTGATCACTTTTAACAGTTGGCTAACATATTGGTGTCATTCAAAGGGTATCCAGTGTCTGTCAGCCTGGGATTACATGCTTGACATGCCACATAGATTCGCTATGGACACCATGCACCTGTCACCCCTAGGCTTTCACAGACTGGCTAAGGCTCTTGCCACACCCATAGTGGCTGTTTGAAGTGAGGCTCCGAAGACAAAACCAGCTCCATAGACGTTACAGGGAAAAGGAAACGGAGAGTAATGCTGCTCAACAACAGATGTCTAACCCTCAGAATGCATGCACTCAGGACTCACATCAGTATGGAGACTGTTGATATATGTGCAGTAACAGACACCTTGTTCAGGCTCCCAAAAGCACACCAGCACTACCAGGTTTTACTTCATACCATGGTTTTCGGACACAAGACTAGGACCGGACAACAACAATAGGGGGGGTATCCATATACATCATACATACACACACCTCCGGGTTGGTAGCACTGCACAAAGCATTGGAGAACATACATGTGCAACTGACAGTGGGCCAAACTGCATTTCAGTTTGTAGACTGCTACAGACCACACTCCCAAACTCGGGAACAACATTCGTTATTCCTGGGAATACTGGGGAATGTGAAGGTCTCTCCAAACACCATTATATTGTGTGACTTCAAATACACAAACATTGACTGGGAATACTACAAAAGCACTGACACCCTCGCACAACAGTTGCTAGGATTGTTACACTCAAATGCTATGGCAGAACTGGTCACCACAACCACAGGGGGTTAAAACATGTGGGACCTGATCATCACCAACATGGGGACTCTATGTTCCACACCAGAGGTTTACCCCTCATTGTTAAGGTCAGAACATACATTCATCTCACGGGACATACATATCCCATACACACACACATCCTAGGTGATCTCAGTGATGTACTTCTCATGAGCAAACATCACACTTATACAAACCGAGGTGGTATCCATCAAAGACCCTGGGACAGTGTTAATTATGGCTCAGACCACTTAATCCTTTACAAACCCATTCTATGGACAACTACTGGAATGCATGGATTGTGCTATCCCAGATAACTGCAAGACTCACTCCTCCAAAAGCAGGGGACCTGTCTGGTGGACCATGGCCATTAATGAGCTTTACAAGGACAGGAGGAGGCTACTACATGATAGAGCACAATCCCAATCAGGAAGGCATCTCTGATCAGTACTATGGAATAGCTATGATCACTTGTTGATTCATCTAAGGGCCACTTTAAACAGACACTTGCAACAGACACTATGGACAATTACAAGGCCTTCTTTAGTTATGTCAGGGACCTGAGTGGGAACTCACATATATGCTGTGAGTTACTGCATAATGACAAAACATGCAGTGAACCCACTGACATTGCAAACATCCTGGCAATCAGGGTCAGTGGGAATGTTTCCCCACCATCCCCCCTGCAGTGCACATGTCCATCCCAACAGGGTGTAGCCTCCCTGACATCACAGATCAACAGGTGAGTGCTGCCCTCTCCATAGCAGACAACTCAGCATCAATGGGACCAGACGGTGTCCCGGACTGTGGCTTACACGAGAGTCATGACGAACTTCACACTCACATTATGTCACTGTTCAATATCAGAGTTACTACAGGATATGTACCCAAGGAATGGCATACAGCAACAGTGTTCCCGCTCCACAGTGCTAGTACCACAAGGGACCCTGGACAATATCGCACTATATGCCTAACTATCCTGGTCTGCTAAGCTATTGAGCGTATCGTCATGGAACACATACACATAGACATTGTGAACCTGCAGACACTGGATCCTACACAATTTGGCTTTGTTGTGGGCAGATCTTACCTTTTGCACCTGTTTGATGTCTTTAAACAGTTAACAGGTCCTTAGACATACAGAGGGTTGTCCACACAGCCTACCTGGAGCTTGCACAACAGTTCAACACAATACCCCACTCGGCCATTATACATAAGCTCACCGGCTTCAATATCTACACATATGTCACAAGATGGATTGCTAACTGGATCATGGATAGCACCCACATGGTCAGTATTGCAGGTGCCATGTCTGACTATACACCAGTTACACATGGCATTCCACAGGGCTCAGTCCTGGGACCTCTCTTGTTCTGTATATATTTCTGAGACGTACTGGCTAACACAGAAGGAATATGGCTGACCATGTTTGCAGATGACTGCAAACTGTGTGCCATAATCGACTCCCCAGCTGGCACAAGCATCCTCAAAAAGGGTCTCACAGATATGGCTAACTGGTGCCAGAGCCATGGCCTACAGCTACCTTCCTTTAGATGCATAGTCATCACCTTTGGTAATAACAACGTGCCCAAACATTACCACATAGGTGATGATACATCACGTACGGTGTGTGTGATTTGTGATTTGGGGACATGAATAGTTAGTACTCTCGCCTTTGACATTCACATTGCCAATGTTGTTGGACACACCTTCTATACAGCCCACCTTATCCCATAGGGTTTTACATCTACATCAGGTGGGGTCATTGTGCCCCTATACTCATCAGGCCCATGCTTGGATACAATGCCCCATTTCAGATGTACCTTACCCAACACCTGCAGCAACTGTAATGTCCACAAATGTACCTAACCAAGTGGATCTAGGGACTCACACAGATGGTATGTGCAGTTTGGCTATGGTGACCCCAGCTCTCCTCAGTTGCTTACTGCCTACTTGGATGCAATCTGTGCCTGTTGTTTGAAGCCATGTCCATCACAGCATTGATGGACAGGCTCCACATCAGGATATCAAAGTCCCTTACAGCTACACGCTCCAGGAACAGGAACATCAGCACTGATGTTAATAGGACATGCTGGATGGGCAGATTCCCATCCCAGAGGCTCCACTCACTCGGGAATGAGATCCCAGTCCCACATACGCAGAGACCCACAATGACCACCTACAGGTGACATCTTCACAGGTGGATGGGTGATCGTATGTTTAGCCCTGGGATATATTCTGGGTCCCTGCTAGACAGAGGCAGAATAAAATGAAAATATGTGGGATATCTTGTGTGACCTACTATTCACAGGCACAGTCTACTAATCTAGCAGGGTTGCAAAAGACAAACACACTGTGGCTAGGCTTATACATTCCCTAGGGCAGATAGCCTAGTGTCAACCTCTGAACCTATGCTAATGTTTGGGATGCACATTATTCAGTGATGGTACTGATTGCAGGTTTTGTTTCTTCTTTGCTTTCCCACTTTCTATGAACAACCTAAGTATCTGCATAACATATTTGATTATGTCAGGGTTTCACTATATTATATATGTGTCTGTTGTCGTATCACTGTGTGCACATGGTGGATTGGTGAATAGTGCGAGGTTCCTGGGTTGACACATGCAACTGACGGATATGTGTGGCCCACTGCTGTACTCAGACATGCCCCAAGTGTGTGAGCATGCCCAGTTCAGACTTTCAGTGTTTTGTTGCCTGACATTTGTCTCATGTATTCAAGTGTGTGAGCATGCCCAGTGTGACCTTGCAGTATGTTGCTGTCTGAGGTCCACTACATTTGTTGATGTGTGTGAACATTACCAATATTAACATTTATACTATATGTGTGTTGAATATCAGGTTCCATTCTTACTGCAGGCCTCACCTTTGTGTCTTAACTTGACAGGGATTATGCTATGCCTGCAAGGTTTCCATGAGATACTTTGCATAGACTTATCAACATTTTTCATACAAGCTGACCATTGACATACTGTCACGGTTTAGTGGTTCTGTACTATGACTATAGTGCACTGTGTCCTGGATTCGAGGACTGCTACTGCTTCATATTTTCATACATGGCAGAACAGACTGCTTCAAGAAAAGTGAAGCAAATATGAACATGTTTACCTGCTTTTGCTGAACTATGCCCACATTTGACCAGACTTGCACAATTTTGCTCAATGTTGACCAACATTGCTGAACAGTGCACAATATTGCTCAACATTGCCTGTAGTTGTGCTACTTAGTGCGTGCAGTTTTGTTTACATATACTAAATAGTGGTGAGAGCTGATTAGCACTGCTTTATATTGCTTAACACATAGCAATGATGCCTCAGATAGTGCTGCAGGGCTGCTTATGTCGGATGCACATTTTACACTCCCTATACATGTTTGTTAACAGGTAGTGTCAAGTTAAGCATCCCTTTTACTATATGTGCGAGTCAGAGAGAGGTATCATTTCCAGGGTTCCTACTGAGCCAGTGTATATGTTATGCGTTGCGTCTTTGCCAAGGCCAAAGCATACTGGGCATGCCTCCTTCTGCCTACTGGGGCAGGCTCAGGTTGTTCCTCCTCCGAGTCACGCTCTGCCTGTGATGGCCTTGGCAATGGTGGAAGGCTGTTGTGCCCAGCCCTATGCTGCTCCTTCTGCAGCTGTTTTCGCAGGATCATATTGTGTAGCATAGCACATACCATGACTATTTGGGTACATGTAGTCGGTGAGTACTGCAAGGCTCCACCAGATGTGTCCAGGCACAGGAACCGTGACTTGAGCAGCCCAAACACACGCTCGATTACATTTCGTGTTTGTGTGTGTGCCTCATTATGGCATTCCTGTTCAGGTGTATGTGCATTTCTGATGGGTGTCATCAGCCACGGTTCAAGTGCATATCCAGCATCCCCCACTAGGTGACCATGAGGGATGTCCCCATTGGTAAATGTCTGGTACAGCTGTGTCAGATGCCAGATATGGGAGTCATAGTAGCTTCCAGGGCAGCCAGCACACACATTCATTATTATGCTCTGGGCATCACACACGACCTGGCAGTTGATGGAGGAGTAACCCTTGTGGTTATAGTAGACCCTAGCCCTCTCACCAGCTGGTGCTTTGATGCAAATGTGTGTGCAGTCTATTGCACCAAATACCTCAGGGTATTCCACTATTTGCTGGAAGAGATGCATATTGCTGGCCAATACCTCATGGGAATTGGGGAAATATACATGCTCACTGACGTGCTGACATGGCATTCAGGAACTGGTGCAGTACCCTGGATGCTGATGCCTGTGAAATCCCCATCATATCGCCAGTTGGTCTCTGGAAGGTACCTGTTGCTAGTATTCTTAGGCCAACACATACCTTGGTTTCCACTGGGATGGGTTCCCCTCTGTTGGTTCTGTGTGTGAGGCATAGCCTGCACAGCTCAACAATTTGCTGCATGAGGTCTCTGTCCACTCTATAGCGCTCCACTACCTGCAGCTCATGTAGCCCCTGGTAGGTTACCCTAGGCCTGTACACTCTTCTCCGTCTCCTCACTGTGGGTTGCTCAGCAGCATTCGCATTGTCACCACACTCAACATGTTGCATATGTCACCTTATAACAGCAATGGCAGCCCCTAACATTTCTTTGTCTCAGTAAAGCTTTTTCAGTTTTCACTTCTATTAGCTTACTGCAGTGTTGCACTGTCTCTGAGAAAAACATAGTGGAAAGTAGTTTACTGAGTTTTAAGTGCTGGGTTGGGCTGGGCTAGTATACTGCATGTGTAATTGCCTGATTCTGATTGTTTTCACCTGCTAGCTCTGCTAGTACTCCCTGGTTAACTTCCTGCTATTTGTTGTGCTTCCTTTTCCCTTTCTGTTTCCTCGGGGGGGTAGCGTCACACACACAAGTGCAAACACGCGCACACCAGCTCACACACGCGCACACATGCTTACACTGACTACAACTTGTTTATTCTTGCTAACATGCATGCACACAGGTGCAAACGCACTTACACGGGTTTCAACATCCTTACACTTGCTTACTCCGGCTTACACGCGCGCACACAGGTGCACACGCGCGCACACAGGCTTACTCGGTTTTACAGGTGCGCACACGCTCATACACGTTGCAGGCATTTCTACAAGAAACTTTGGTGTTGTTCACGGCATACACCTTCAATTTCTTGCCTTTAGCTAGGGTACCTATTGACACACCTCTTCCAGTGATTAGTATCTGACAGCAGACACATGACACTCTACTCCAATGAGCTTCACTTATCTCAGACATACCCCCCTTATGATGTCACCTATCCTCTACTCTGTTACACCCCTTATCCTACTCCTACACTCCACTGACTGTGCTCTTTTGCTATGTAAACTTGTGATTCACTATCCTTACCCTCATTTGCATAGGATGGCCTACTAATGCTTGGTTACAACTCTTAGACTGAACTTCCCCCCTTAGCAACCTCTACTCGGTAGCCATGTCGTCTTTGGACTGCCATTCCCTTGCATTGTATATTAGGGATTACTGTAAAATCCACATGTATGCATTTTAATTATTGGTTTGCTGGTTTTTACAGCGCACCGCGTTTGCGTGGCGCTGCACTATGCTTAAACATCGGCAATCGGGAAAAAAATTAATTTATTTTATTTTATTTTTGCATCAGTGGACATTGCCAATGGCCGTATTTTTGGCCATTGGCATGCTTCCTCGACTGGATGCATCCTTTTTTTCGAGCTGTCATGGCTCCGTTTTGCTATTTGCAGAATCGTACTCAGTTGTCAACGGAGTACATTTCTGCAAATAACGCTACTCTTACTCGGACAGGTTAGGGTTTCCTGAATCACAATTTTACCTCATTTGCATGCCTTTCAGCAGCAAATGAGGTAATTTGCATATCTTAGCCCTGTCCGTATAAGAGGAGTTTTAGGAGCTCTCTTACACGCCCCTGCCGGCTGTTCCTGGATCGTTCGGAAGACATGTTGGCTGCATGGAGTCTTACTCTACTCTTAGACTCTGTGCAAGCCTTCGTGAATCTGGCCCGCAGTCCAAAAGTAGCACACTCTTCCACAGTATTCCATTCAGACACACACTAAAATATGTTATGTAGAGGCTGTAAAAAATCCTTGCCTAAGCCTCTGAAATCCATTAGGAATAGGACTAAGCAAAATCTACACAACACTTCACTTATTGGCATTTCCATAACAAAGAATCAGCAGAAAATAAATTATCTCAAATCCAATACTCTAAACAATTTTGCAAATAAAAATCCCCTAGTGATCATAGACTCCATAATCAAAGACACTGATTCTATCCTCAGTAGCTTGGTTAAGAACTCTGTGATGGGGAATTGACTTTCATGTACTTTACACCTAACAATTAGAATGGCATGGTGGGGCCCCATGTGAGAGTAAATGACTTGGTGCTTAAAACCTGAGGGAGAAGCACAGTGATACATCAGAACTCCATGTGTATGCCACATATGCAGGTAAGACCTTGGTCTTGAGCAAAATGTTTCCTTCTTATAGAATGATGCCAGAGCACAAAGAAAAGATAATTGGTTTCAAAAATTGGCTAAATAGATGTTGTCATTCCTTGGCGATGCAGAATGTGCTACATTGTGATGCAGAGGTTGACATCATTACTTGTTTTGCTAAGTATGGCTTGCAGCTCTTATTCCAAAGCTTCCTAATGTTGGCTAAAGTCTCTGCTGTCACAGATAGTACCTTTTTAGGTGGCGCTAAGCTAATGTACCTCCTAAATTTACAAAAAAAAATCAAAATGAATCACAAGATCATATCAAGATGAATCTGTTCAATTCCAGGGCTGTGAATAACAACATGACCAAGAAGCGCTCCTGCATTTGAAGTGCATCCATGAATGTATAAGCACTGACAATTGATTTAAATGTTCAGATAACACTACCCCCATACCTGGACTTTGTGCCTATCATTCCTTTTGACCTAGTGCCAACTGTGGTGTAGTCTCCATATTTTCTACAGACTAAAAACAGAACTAATTAAGGCAAAACTCATAATAAATCAGACCAATTATTGTTACATAGCCTGATACAGGACCCTGTCTATGTCCCCTGAAAATCATGTCAAGTTAATAAATATACTCGAAGAAGTACTTTTTAAAGTAAAAATTCTATTATGCTAGTAGACTTTAACTTCCCCTCAGTAAACAGGGGCTCCTATACTTTAAATGCAGGATACATCCAAAAGTTGCTAGATTTAATAAACAAAATATACCTGGATCAATAAACAAAAGAACCCTCTACAGGTCAAATATCCCAGACCTGATTATTACAGATATAGGGTCTATATGTACCATTGCTCTGGTGTTTCTCTCCCAGGTTAACAATGATCACAAATTGCTAACCTTTACTTTTAACATCTCAAATAATATCATGGAAATTGGGGATTTCAAACATGCAAATGTTCTCCAGTATATGATAATGTCTCTAAATTTATGTATAACAGTATAACTGAAGATATTGTTCCAAAAATTAGCTATATCAAATTATATGTTCACCTAGATAAAAGTATAAATCTTTCAGTCCCAACAAGACCTAAATATAATGGGAAGTTGAAGGGCAAGCCATTATGTGGTCCACAAACATAAATTAAATAAAGAAGACAAGACTAACACTTCCTTAAAGTATATAGCAAGGCAGTCAAGGTTAGTATCAAGGACTCTTGAAAGAATTTTAATGAATGCCATTAGGAAAACAAAGACAGCTCATAAAGGTATGGTAGTATTGGAAGCTAAAGATTACTGCATATCCTTATTTAGTTACGTCAGAAAATGAAAAAAAAAAGTTATGTACAACTTTGTTCAAAACATGCTCAAAATGGCATCAACTACTCTGATCCAATAGAAATGCCAACATACTGGCAAACAAATTCAGTGCAAACTTTACACCAAAGAAAACTAAACAATGTCCATTTATGCCTGAAGATCTCTTCCCTACCCCCTTCATCATTACAGAAAATATACTGAAGGCACTTTCCAAGTCTAAAATATATATTCTCCATGGGACTTGATAATATACCTAAACTGACATTTATAGAGCTAATGCTTCAACTACTCAAACTGAGCATAGCCACTTATACTGTCCCTAAGGTTTGGTGCACATCAGATGGGATGCCACTTCTCAAAGGTGTCAGCACCACCACTGACCCTGTAAACTATAGGCCCATCAGTTTGGCAAGTCTCATCTCCAAAGCCATAGAATATATCATAATTGGCCTGATTAACTCTGACATTAATAGTCACAGTTGTCTCAACCCACAGCGGAAAGATTTTATCATAACTAGTTCCTACCTTTTTGGGAGACAACATAGGCTGTGGACAGTATTCATACTGAATGCACAGTATACCACAACCTAGCCAGAATATTTGATACCAGTCTACATGCTAGCATAAACAGTAAGTTAAATACATGTCAAATAGATGTCTATGTCAGCTGGATAGCAATATGGCTAAATGATAGCACCAAATGAGTGCAGGTAGCAAGTGCTTCCTCTAAGAGAATGAAGGTGACCAGTGCTTTTCCTCAGGTCTCAGTTAATACTAGGACTTCTTTTGTTTGACATTTACATTCTAGAAATCAAGATCACAAACCAAGATCTCTAGTTAGCCAGGTTTTTGGATGACTCTAATCTGGCCATAATCCTCAAGTCCCACTCTGACGCTCAGGACCCCATTATAAGTTTATACTTGTTAATACCTGGTGAACAAATAATGGACTGAAACTAAATGCAAAAAATATACAATATTGTCAAATGTAGCAGACACTACCTCAACTTATAGCATAGAGAACACCCCACTTCAAAATGAGAAACTTGTTAGAGACCTTAAACAAGGTCAACAATTTTCTCTCTCTCTCTCTCGCCCTCTCTCTCTCTCCTTTGATCATCGTGCTATGATAGTGGGCAAGAAGTCTTTCTATTTAGCATAGCTAATCATAACAGGGGTATCACCAAGATCTACAAAAACAGTGCTCCCTTATATTCTGCATTAATTAGACCAGTCATCAAATACAATGCACCCTTTGTGATGTACCTCACTAGACATATCAAGCATCTTTAAAGACCCCAGAGATTTCTAACTAAAAAGATCACTTGCTTAAAAGACCTACATTACCTTAAAAGGCTTAACACACTGCCTTTTTTATCAATGTCCTATGGACTCCAGAATGGTTATCTCTTCCTTTCCTTCCATGCCATTTGGGTTCTGGTAATCCAGGATATTTTGTATCTCTATAAATCAAACAATCCTACTAATACTAGCATCAGGAAGATAATCTACTTTAACAAGTACATACTACATGTTGGAGCAATAGAACCATTATGCAATACCTTTCAACACTCTGGAATAGACTTCCACTACAAAGTAAGCTGTGAGCTATATTATATTATATTATATTATATTATATTATATTATATTATATTATATTTCATCACATAGGACCTATTCAACTTGAAGAGTATTAACAAATTCACCCCTTGCTTGTCTGTACAAGCCCTCCTTGAAAATAGAAGCAAGGTATAAATGACCACTAATCTCTGTTGCTTGCATTTCAAAGGACCTATAATTCTATGAGCCTATGAATAACATTGTTTTTTATAAGACAGTGAAGACATGAGACATGACTTTATACAGTACTGGACTTGAAGCCTCGACGATATTAGACACGGCTTTAAAAGGTAACTATATCTGAAGTGCCACTACAATGCAAAGAAAAAATTGGCTCTACTAGTTTACCATTAAGGGTTAGTGTGGCATGAATTAATCTAAGGTCATGTGGACCATAGTCAGAACATTATCTCTATATGGAACAGAGCTGGGCAAGTTTCCCCTTATTGTACAATGCAAGTGTATCTGTATGGTCTGTTTATAAATTGAGACATTTCTGCCTTGTGCAATACTTACCAGACTTTAGACTTTAAATAAATTGATTGTAGGATCTGCTTTTAAGAGATAGATGGTGACCATGGAATAAATACGTTTTTATTTTGTCATCTCGTTCACCTTGTCAGTATTGCAGATGCACACATCACTCAGTAGTAGTACCTGCATATTGCAGATCAACAAATAACAGCTAATTCAAGACTCAAACCTGGATGTTTCTTTCACATAGATTTATTTCTGATGCATTTCTCTTTTCCTTTGAACATGGACTTTTTGTGAGGCTACAACTTGTCTGATAATGAAGTGGGAAGGTAAAACAACAAAGGGATGTTTGAGGGGAACTAATTCTGTGGTGATAAGTCTGATTTGAGATGTCAAGAAGAAGCATTAAAATAAAAGCTTTTCAGATATGTTGTGATTCAAGTATGGGCATGCATTACATTTGGTGCATGTTTTATTTCTAATTTATTTAATAACTGGGTTTCAAACAACATTTGTGTATAAAGTCACTGTGATGCAAGACGAAAAGGAAATTTTGATATATTAATTGCACTACCAATATGTAGAATGTTTTTGCAAAACATTCTAATTAGTCAACCAGTCTGGGTGTATGCCTTGAGCTTTACAGTGAAAGCAGTTATACAGAATGGCACATGAAATTAAAATGTGTAGTTTCACGGTATTACAATAAAGATGGATAAAAATTTGCTTTATTTATAGTTCACAATGAATTTCTGAAAGGGAGGTTCCATTTTCAGTGGTCAGCTGAGGCAGAAATCTCTAATCAGTAAAATGAAAAAAAAGACAATGAGGTTTGGGAGCAAACCAATTTGTCCAGGGATATCTTTAGTTAAGGGGTCAGAAGAAGTTAATGGGGGTGGGGGCTTGTTGGGGAAGGAGGATGAGGTTAAGAAGGGTGGTTTGATTAAACTCTGGAAAGGGAAGGGTTAATTTATTAAGGAGAAACTTAGAGGAAGTGAGGTAGATGTAGGGTGGGACTTAGGTGTTTTATGTGAGTGTAACTGGGAAGAGGAATCATATTTAAGTGTGAGCTTGCTATATTGCAAGCTTGTGTCTGAGATGACCTGTAGGTAATTCAGTGGACAGGCATTCTTTGGATAAGTATAGTATGCGTGGAGGAGGTGAGTAATAATTATATAATAAAATAGGGGTTGTACCACGCAGTAGTTGAGTTAATTTTTTTCTCTTCTTTTCCCTCAGGAAGCACATGTTGTGTTCGTGAAGGATGTCATGGCTATGGTTATAGTTCTTTGGGTGGTTTTCCATTGGAACTTCCATTGGGAGTGGTGGGTCGGTGGCAAATAAATGAGTGATGGTATGAACGCTGCTTATTTGGGCAGGGTGAGTGAGGTACACTGCCCTGATGTATGATTAAAAGGATTTTACATCTTCTGGTTACAAGGTTATTCATATTATGACTAACATTTGAAATGATGCAATAGGGTTATGTTGAACGTTAATAAAGGTCGTCAAATGTCATTTTGGTGTCACAAGTTTATTTTGAAGAGGACCGGGGAAAACAATGAACAATAGTATGAACATGACTTCAGACAATTCATATTACAATTCAAGGAACAGAGTATTAAACATAAAATATGGATTTGTATAGTTATGTAACTAAAAATTATGTACTTTGTAAAATTGTGTAGCATTAAGTGAATACTTACACAAATAAATAATACAAACATAAAAAGTGGTAGTTATTTCATAATTTCACTTTCTGAAATTATCGATAAATTTTGAGTTCGACCAACACCATAATGGAGGGTCATTGTAAGTGAGTAAAGGGGAAATGTGAGTTGCTTTAACAAGAGGGTGCAGGGTAATACTAAACTATGCTACTACATCACACCACCATTGGGGGCCACTTTTCATGTAGGTAGTCTTTCAGCTTTACTTTGAATGGTTTCCACTCAGTAGTGCTTTTTATAATATGTGAGAACCTGTTCACTGGTTTACCACTGAATGTAGTAAATCTGCACTAATCAAACTCGTTATTGGAATTTGGCATATGGACCAGTTGTTTCATCAAACCACAGAGATCATGAAAAGAGTGTCTTTACAATATGATCTCGGTGAAAGCTACCATTTGAGGGACTATAATCACTTTTGAGCAAGGTATATCTGAACTATGATTAGATGATGACAAACTATACAGTGAAGACTCATCAGTTCACAAGCACAAATAGGTGTTAATCGTAGTGACTAGAAGCAATTTAGTTGTGTTATAACTTGTTGAAGTGCATGTTGAAGGGTAGGTGAGATCTCAGGAGATGAGATGAATATATATATATATATATATATATATATATATATATATATATATATATGTGTGTGTGTGTGTGTGTGTGTGTGTGTGTGTGTGTGTGTGTGTGTGTCTGTGTGTGTGTGAAGGGAGTTGGGGAATTGGATATGGCAAATGCAGCAGAAATCTGTAGGAATATTTTTGCTTTATATGGCTTCCTAAGTTTTAAGTTAATTTTACCACTGGCATTTTTTGTATCATGGTCAGTCTTTATCTGATTATCTAGAATGAATCCTTAGCTCTTTAGAGAGGCAGCTTCTGAACTAACCAATTAGTTCCGCAAAGCAATAATAAATGGAAACCCATAATGATAGTAGAAAGGCCTACATTCTAATAGAAGATGGTAGCAGAAAGAGTAGTAGCTTTTGGGAGCAATAATAGGCATTTGTGGAATCCTCAACATACTGAACTAATTTAGCTCCTCTACAATGTTTGAGTATTTTTTTCATATATCTTGTAAAAGAAAGACGGCATAGTAATGACCCTTGTGGCATTAACTGGAAAGAATGAAGAGACACAAGAGATACTCCATCTGATGGTGTGCTTATTACATATTTAATTAATTAATTAGTCTATGTGTGCATGTATTGCTTTGTTTATTTATTTGTTTATTTTGACACTAAACACTAAACCTGGATTATCAAGGACATGAAAAAGTATTTTTGAAATTCTCTGTTAAATTCCTTGGAGAGGTCAACAAATATAGTACCAATAAAGATATATTTTCTAATCTAAGTGGCACTGAACATATTCAATAAGGTCTAAGAATGCAGTACTAGAGATATGGTGAGGTGTGAACTTGTGCTGTTTTAAAATTAAGTAAGAGTGGATTAGGTACTCCCATAAATATTTAGGGACAAGTTTTTCTAACATTTTGGTGGGTAAGGAGAAATCTGCTTTAGGTCTTTATTAAAGTGCAGCAACTGACTATCTTTATGAAGAGATACAATGAGTGCATGCTTCCATTAGGATGGGACTCTTACTTCCCATTATAGATCAGATCATGAGCACTGTGATTCAATGGCAAATAGCATGTTCAGCAATTTTAAGGTATGCTGGGGAAAGTTGTCAAGTCCAGCTGTGCAAAGTTTTAGTTTTTGATGAACATCAGAGTCTCATATTTTTTCATATTGTTTATGAGCAATGAACTAAGGTCGTAATGCAAAAGAAGTCTTAGTTCTTTAACTTCATTATTGCCAGAGAATTTATATAAAGAGTCATGGAAGTGACAGGAACATTGATTCCCTACCAAATTACATCAAGATCACGACAGGTAGAATGAGTTTGACAATGACAAGGACAGAGAAAACTGACTGACCATGATTCAAAAATTTTCTGACTTATTGGCATGATATCTTGATGAGATGAGTCACATTTTCTAAATGACTAGCAATTGTCTTTTTAATGTTTTTTTTTATAGTTGCATACATTTTTATGGTGGAACTGTATCTTATTATACTATTTTGTACTTCTTTGTTTAGTTTTAAGGTCATAATTGTGTTGTTAGAGAATATGGCATGTTAAAGACTCAGTACAGATTTTAAACTTGTGCAAGAGATTGCTAATGACGCCTCTGATTACCTGCCAGCTCAGATAATCTGTTAAGGATGACAGCCTCAAATCCTGCCAACAGCCTTACCCACTGCTACAAACTGTTGTTTGATATTGATACTCAAAATGCTCAGCCCTAACTAATGCCTAACATTCCTGTCCTTGCCAAATATCATTATCACTTAATTCCCAGTGACACCTTCAATTCATATATTTTCCCTACATTTGGGTGAACGCAAAGTGGATGAGTTTCAGCTCACTGATTACTATTCGATAATCTGAAATTTTCTTATCTTTTTTCTATAAGACAATTACAGAATTGGTTATTAACCAGCTGTGATTCAAAGGGCTTGGGCATTTGTTTAAGCACCACAATTATGTGACCATTTAATCACTGTTCATACATAAGGGGTGTGTGGTGGGCAAAGTGTCACAGAGGGAAATGCATTTTCCTTTTGCTGTTGTTTTCCAATTAGCTGAAACTTTGACTATTACTTTTATCTGGCTGAATCTTCAATGAGTTTGGCCTTAATAAAACATAGGAATGCGCACACACAGACACACACACACACACACACACACACACACACACACACACACACACACACACACACACACACACACACGCACAAGCACACACATCCACGCACACACACAAATGCTTACAGGGCCTCTTGTCTGGTTGCACAGGAGCATTACAGTGAGTTGTTAGATTCACTACTTTGCTTTGCTCTCACTTTTGACAGACAGCTTCGACCTATTGTACCACCATACCACTGCCTTATATATATATATATATATATATATATATAAACATATATATAATATATATATACGTATATATATATATATATATATATTTATATATACATACATACGTATATATATATATATATATATATATATATACATATATATATATATATATATATATATATATATATATATATATATATATATACAAAAGAGAGATCTACATATACCAACTGCAAGGTCATGCAGTCGTTGGGAAGGCGAGTGTCAATCCTCATACATATTGACCATCTGTTTTGTTGACCAAAGTATGTCAAGAAACAGATGTCGTCAATTGAATGTTTTGCTGACACACACGTAAATATCTATATGTATCAATATAATAAAACAAAATATATATATATATATATATATATATATATATATATATATATATATATATATATATATATATACACAGACACACACGCACAGACACACACACACACACACACACACACACACACACACACACACACACAAACACACACACACACACACCCATCCACAACCCCAATTTCCCATTCTTGTACATGGGGCCAGGATGTAATTTCTTCAGTGACAACCATCTAGAGCTAAGGTTTACATCACTTGGTGGCTAGCCCTGCCTCAGAAGTTCGTCCACACCACACACTCACATGAACACTCACACCTATGGCCAGTTA